>NC_043730.1:300000-469951 GCF_005498985.1 Sporisorium graminicola
CCTGCTTCTGGAAGCGCAGTCCCTGTCCCTTAGGGACGTGAGGAGATGCCGACGACATGATGTCGGCTCAACCGTTGGTTGTTTTTGGTGAAGGAGTGATGGTGCGGAACAGCGTGTTGTGATGGCGCAAAGTGTTGGGTTCAACAAGAAGAAATCGCAAATCCCCTCCTCCGCACTTGCTGCGAAAATTAAGCTCTTTCAAAAACAGACGCCAAGCCAAAGACGCGAAGTCGAAGCGTGGTTGGGCGATCGAGCCACCTCTTTTTTTTTCTCGCACAGCACGGCAAGGCACTGCAAGCAAGCACTTCTTAGGAGAAAATCACCCATGTTTTCTTCTTATAGCTACTGATGTGCAAGGGGCGAATGCAGTTGAATGGCTATGCCGGGTATTGGAAGCGTAGGGTCGACCTGCAAAGGGAGAAGGACAGTATACACAGGACTACTGGCCAAACGCCTTTTGAAGGCCCGAAAGCAGACGTTGCTCAAAGATGGACTCGACAAATTCCCCTTCTTCGGTGAACCATTCGCCTGTTAGTGAAAGAGGAAGGGATGAGGGGGTCAGTGAGGCATACATTGAGGCTGCTGGTGCTGAACGGCGACTCACCTAGATGTCCTAGCGGCAAAGACTCGCTCTTTCTAGCCAAAAGCGATTTGCCCTTGTTGCTCTTGCGTGTGTAGACGAACTGCAGAGTGTAGGCAGGAGGTGTCAGGATGGGTTTGCCGTTGGCCGCCGTGATATCTTTCTTGGCAGCTTTCGGGAGAGGTGGGGACGAGATGGTGAGATGCTCGGCCTCGATACGATTCGAAAGCGTCCTGCGTGAGCCGGTGAAGATGGTATTTCCTTGCAGATACGAGTCGAGCAGCTGTATTCCGGACAGGATCGTGTAGACGACCACAGCGATGGCGCACGCCTGCTTGTTGCGCTTCCACTCCTTCTCCACAAAGTAGGCCCAGATGGAGGTGCCGATCATGATGGCAGACGCGGTGAAACCGAGCACCAGCCGCAGATCAGCGTGGATGTGGCTGACTTTGAACGGTGCAAACGCTTGCGCCTTGGCTGCTGATCCCTCTGCTTCCGATCGACGCGAAAGGATGCGCTCCACCGCTTCGTCGCATGTCGCTTTGAGCTCGGTGAGATTCGAGTTGTCGACCACGATCCGATCTGCGTTGGTCCTGTTGGTAGTGTCTTTCTTTTCCATCGTGAGCGTGTTGCGCTGTATCGAGTTGAAGCGGTGGTGGAAGTGTAGTGTCAACAGCCTCATGCAGAAGCTTCAACAAGTGGCTCAACAAGTGGCTTGGAAAGGGGTCTGCGCGAACATATGAAACACAAAGCAGCTCGCTACGTGGAAGCAAGGCTCAACGGAAACGCTTGGGTTCTGAAATTCCCAATGTTATGCCATCAGACTCAACAGCAGCCAGCTTCCTCGGTCGGGCTGTTAGACCACTTTTGATGTGGGTAGCAAGACCGTCAGAATGAACTCGAGCACAGGAAGGAAAGGGGAAAAAAGGCGCGAATCGATCTCGACCTCTAGCCAACGAACGGCACACAGGGCGACAAATTTTCTGCTGCACTGGAACAGTGGATGATTTGCGCGAAGAAAGAGGACATCGAAAAAATGCGCAAATGAATCTTCTTAGCCCAGTCTTCCTCTTTTTGCAGCTCTGTTCGGGCAGCAAATCCGTCACAGGGACTCTTTGGGTGGGCAAAGTGACTTGCTATTGAGACAGCAAATTCGCGAGAGTCGCAGCAGCCGTGATCCGACGATTTTGATTTGAGCCAACCTCGACCAGGTGTCACAAGTCTCATCATCATCATCCACTACCATCTCCCAAACCAAGTCTTGCATCCTCTATCGCAAGGCAACCCACTGAAAACTTCTGGTCCAGCTTGTATTGCTAGGATCATACTCAACCAACCTCGAATCTAGTCGCTTTCCACCGACAGGTTAACTTGCCCACCATGCGTAAGTTTTCACGCCTTTCACCGCTCATTGCACTCTTCTTTACTGATGACCTTGACTACTCTTCCTTGCTCTTCTATCCACAGCGCCTAAGAAGGGTACAAAGATGACGCTCAACGATTTCTTGGCCGACGAGACCACCGGCAAGACTTCCTGGGCCGACGAGATGGACGACCTTCCCATCTCGTCTGTTCCTCGCGACACCGGCTACCGACGTGGAGGCGACTTCCTCTCCAGCGTTCCCGACCGCGTCGACCGCGACCGTGGCTTCGAGCGCCCTGAGCGAAGCTACCCGCCCCGCGAAGAGCTTCCTCTCCCCGACAAGCCCCCCTTCACCGCCTTTGTCGGAAACCTCTCCTTCGACGTCATGGAGGCCGACGTGGAGGACTTCTTCGCTCCTTCCAAGACTGTCAGCGTCCGCATCGTCACCGGTCATGACGGCAAGCCCAAAGGCTTCGGCTACGTCGAGTTCCAGACCCAGGACGATCTCCGTGCTGCCCTTGACCGAAGCGGCTCCCAGCTCGCCAGCAGAACCGTTCGCATCAGCGTCGCCGAGCCTCCCAAGAGCGCCTTTGGTGGTGATCGCCCCATTCACTCAAGCCAGGCTGACGATGCTTCCCAGTGGCGTCGCGCTGGCCCACTCCCCCCCGCAGAGCCTCGTGGTGGCTTTGCCCCTCGCCCTGAGCGATCCGGCGTGCCCCGCACCGAGGGCTCTGGCTTCGACAACATGGACGTCAGCGCCGGCGTTCGAAGCGGTTTCGGCGCCAAATTCCAGACCGCTCCTCCTTCCAATCGCTCTCCACGCGATCTTGCACCTGCTGAGCCCAGCCAGGGCGACCTAGCCAGTCAGTGGAGGACCGGTAAGCCTGTCGAGGGCCGATCCCCCGCCAACTCGCGTCGCCCTTCCGGCATGGCCGACTCGGACTCGCGACCATCCTCCTTCCGTCAGCGCAACGATGCCCATGACGTCGACGAGCGCTTCGCATCTCAAGAGCGCATGGGCTTTGGTTCCAAGTTCGTCGCCGACCAGACTCCTCCCGAGAGCCCCGGCAATGCAAAGAAGGGTTTCGGTTTCGGTGCTGCCGACCGACGTGGCAGCGGTCAGCCTGCCTCTGCGGCCGGTGTCGCTTCAGACTCGACCGACAACTGGCGTTCTGCCAAGAAGCCTAGCTCGGGCTCTTCCAGCCCAGCGCCATCTGCTGCCGCTCCGGCCGAGCGCAAGAAGCTCGACTTGAAGCCTCGCTCCGCTGAGACCGCTGCCGCTGCCAGCGCTGCCACCAGCAGCTCCAAGCCAAGCCCCTTCGGCAATGCCAAGCCCATCGACGCGTCCGAACGCGAGCGACAGATCGAGCAGAAGCTCTCGCAGCGTGAAAAGGAGAGGCAAGAGGAACTCAGAATCAAGAAGGAGAAGGCCAAGGCGGACAAGGAGAAGAAGGACAAGGCGGACAAGGCGGACAAAGCGGACACGGCAGACACGGCCGCTGCCACCGCCGACAACACACAGTCTGACGCTGCCGATGCTGCTACCCCTGCTGCAGAGGACGCTGCAACGGCATCTGCCAAGGCACCTCGCGCTGCCCCGCCTGTCGGCGCTTGGGGCGGAGGACGTAAGCCTTCCGGTGCACTCGTTGGCGACGAGCAGAGCCCCGCTGCAGGCAAGAGCGATGAGGACAAGACCGCCGAAGCTCAGGTAGACGAGGTTGCCGAAAAGGTTCAAGAGACCAAGATTGAGGCTTGAAGCTTCGGATTTGTCTTACTTATCTGGCCAGCTGAAAGCTCAAGGATTTCGACGACGGTTTCTCTCCACTTCTTGCCTCCCTCAACCTCGCCAAAAGAAGCGCTCTACATACTAGCCTGTAGACTCTTCATTGCTGCTTTTCATCAGCACTTTCCTTGCCAGTGCGCACGCACGGCCGTCAGTTCCTAGAGGTCGCCCACTTTCTGGATACCCACTCTCATTCCTTCTCTTTGAAGGTGAAGAGCGCCGCAATGACGTCCGTTTTGAGATGCGCACGCACTACTGTTTCGGTTTGAGTCAAGCCCAGCTTTCGTGTCTTGATCTCTGTAATTTACAGCTCGTTTGTTTCCTTTCTTTCGTGTCAATATGAATGTTTTCCCCTAGCCGTGGGCTTGCGGCGACCTCTTCATTTTTCTTTGCTTGACCGGCTCTGATCATGGCGCTGGGATGGCAGCTCTGCAAAGTCTTTCGCTCCAAGCGTCCGAACAGAAAGGAGGGCAAGGCAGTTGTTTATGCGGATCAAGTTGTCTTTCGTAAAGCAATATTGACGACGCAGCATGTTTCGAAACAATGTGATACAAAGGCTTTCAAGATAGTGTCGCTACACTTGTCGAATTCCACATCTGGCCAGCGGCAACGAGTTTACGGACCGCCTCTTTGCAAAAGATGACGCCCATCCTGGTCGAGCAGACCCCTGCGGGACCACCTTCGTCGCCGCCGCCCGTCCTCCTCTTTCGATCGCCGACACGCCACCATCCGATCAAAGTTGAGCCGTTCTTGGCCGGGCCAACCAAACTCTCGCGTTGCTCCTGACCCCACCCGTCGACGTCAGAATGCACCCTCCAGAAACTGGAAAGCACCGCGACAGGTCGCTTGGCCAACAGAGATTGGTAATCGGAGCTCGACTTGCGGAGGCGAGCATAGTTGGGGCTTGCCGTTCCGAGATTGGCGTCCAGACGCTCTAGCCAAGACGACATGAGCAGTCTGGGATTGGATCCCCCCGCTCCGTGGATACGCCAACCTCCGCCTGCCATGTCGTGCTGGCGTGCGGCGCGTCCTCGCGGTCCCGGAGCGAGGATCCGGTCGACTACCGACTTTCCTCTGAGCAGACCAATGATGCGTGTGACGCCTGTTGGCTCGACGAGCGCAGGGAGAAGGTCGTAGAAGAGCGAGCCGAAGGGTCCGTGACGTGGGGCAAGATAGCCTGCCCTCGCATCTGAGTCTCGCGAAACCTTGTCGGTGTACCACGAAGACGGAGTTTCTGCATCAATGTGTAGGAAAGAGTGGATAAGCTCAGGATGCTGAACGGCAAAGTCCTGGGCAAAGAGATGACCGTATCCAGTAGAGACGAGCATGAATTTGCCGAGCGATTCGCCGGCTCCCTTCTTCTTCTTGGTCATGTCGTGCTCGACGCTGCTGTCGAGGTCGTCTTGATCATGCTTTTTGAGAGCGTGGTAGAGGGCTTCGGTCTGCAAACGAATCGAAAGGGGCTGATAGACAAAGTCAGAATGACCGTAACCGATGCGGTCCCAGAAGCATACGCGAGTGAGGGCAAGATGGCCATCATCACCGCCGCCGACATGAGAGCCGGATCTTGACACCATCTCTCGAAGGAACTGCGCGGCAGTGACTCCAGAAACGCCGCGTTCGGACATGACGAGGGCAGTGGGTGGGTTATCGGTCGAATTACCAGATTTGAGACTGCCCGGCTGGGCAGGTGCGGACTCGCAGGCGAGATGGAGGCGGAATGAGACCGGATACGGATTAACATCAGCCGGGTCTTGTGGATAAACAGGCTGCTTGGTGAGTGAGGTGGGATGTACCATAGTAAGGTTGCCTAAAGGCCTGAAGCCGGAATCGGCAGCATCGAGCACTAGATCGAAAGTGACGAGCGCGGTGGCAAGGGCGACACTGAGGCAGCCAAAAAGAGCGCCGAGTAACTTGAAACGCCTCGACCATTTTGCTTGAGCTCGAGCAAGTGGGATCTCGGTGACGATGGGAGCCCCGACGTCGGGATGGAGCGTGAAGGGAATCTTCTGACGTTGCAGATGATGAGACGAGAGGAAAGCCCAGAGCGTAGAGAGGAAGCAGAGGCCCACGGAGGCGAAGCCAAGGTAAGAATGGGTGACGCGGAACTCTGGAACGGCGAGAAGGAGCACCACGTCGGCGACGGTGCAACAAAGAACGAAGAGGTGGAAAAAGTTGGTCGCGTGCGAAGCGAGCTCGAAGAAGAGTAGACCAGGGCCAAGCATGGAAAGAGAGATGAGGCAGAACCAGAAGGGCAACACCGCAGGCGAGCGGTGGGGCGGCAGTAGAAGCGGGACAGGTTCGAAATAGTTGATAACGAGGAGGATGAGCAGCACAACGACAGGCAGCAGGAGGAGCACACCTAGAGCAAAGTAAAAGCGTAGCAAGAGGGTCAAGTATGGCGACCCTCTTGGTCGTGGTGCGGATGGCGCCGGTTCCCGAGGTATGGCGTTGTAGTCAGCGGCGGCGGCATCGTAGGATGAGCCGAGCAGAGGCTGTCGCTCGCTGTTGCGGCCATGGTCTGCGGCGGATGGCTTTGAGGTGGGAGACTTGGGTGCCATGTTGAATAATGTATGCGTCTGCGAACCCAGTCCGATGCTTGTAGCTGAAAAGCAATCAGGACGGCTTTGAGCGGATGGAGATGAGAGCGGCACTCTATGAGAAAAGTGACGGCGCGCGACGTGACAATGAGTTGAGCCGAAGCCTACTGCTTGATGGCGCGCGTCGAGGACCGAGGACCGTATCAAAGTGCGAGTCGAGAGTCGAGTCGAGGATGGTGGTATACGGCAAAACCTCAACTGTGTAACGTCGCAGGCTCTCCATCCTGTCACCGGAGGCGCCTCTGTCTGAGTGTGGGGAATCAAAGAATGACGCCAGCATGCGCGCTGCCTTCTCTCCTCCAAACGTGTTGAGCTTTGTCTAGAGGCTTCAAAAGCAGCAGCAGAGCAGCAATCGAAGTGGAGGTTCTCAGACGCAGCAGGAACGTGAATCAAATTCAAAACCCGAAAATAGATGATTTCTCCTGTCACTGCCTTCAAGCCGTCGAGAGACAACTTGCCTTTGCGAGACCCGCTTCAAGAACGCAAGAAGTCCTGGTAAAGCAGAGCCACGAACCTTGCGGCTTGGAACAGCATCGTGGGATCTTTCACTTCGAGCTGAATGCGTATGACCGTGCCTTTTGAGTGCCCCCCCCCCATCTTGGTGCGGGGAGCCCATTTGCATGGCGTTTCGGCGGGGCATTTGAGAGGGTCGTGCTTGGTAGCACTGCATTTGTAAAATTTGAAAAGGTGTCTGCGTGTGTGCGTGTGTGCGTGTGTGTCTTTGCCCTTCTCTCCCTGCAAGGACGTAGTCATCGACGCGACAGACTCGAACTGCATCGGATCTGGTACCGTTGGTTGAGTTTTTGAAAAGTCGACATCTCCACCAGCTTCTTCTGCCTCCTCTGCATTCTTGTCGACTCCTCGTTGCCTTCGGACATCCCGACATCGTCGGACGTCACCACGACCATAGACGGCGAGTACCACGGCACAGACACTTTCATTTTTCAGCTCCGATCGCAAGCTGCCGTGCTGCTGCTGCTGCTACTGCTGCTGCTGCTACTGCTGCTGCTGCTGCTGCTGCTGCTGCTGCTGTTCTATGGCGCAAGGATAACCACCCGGCGCCAACTTCATATCAGCTTCAACCCGACGTCGCTGATTATCGTCGATCTCCCCTCTTTGAGACTCTGTCTTAGTACATTCACCGCAGCCTCGTCGATATCATCCGCATGATTTGACTCTTCCTCTCCCCCAAAAGCTTGTCCAGCCGTCCCAGCCTTGCTGTTTTCAGCACCTCTCCAGCCATGGTCAGCACCGCCTTTGGTCTGCCACTCAAGCACGTCTCGCTCGCTGTGCTCACCATCCAGAACACCGCCCTTGGTGTGGTCATGCATCACAGTCGCGTATCGGCTCCTGTCGGCAAGACCTACTTTTTCCCCACCGCTGTACTTCTCACCGAACTCCTCAAATGCCTCATATCGTTTGTCATCGCCGTCATCTCTATACCCGCAACTAGCGACTCGCTTCCACTGCCGTCGGGCTCGCACAAGACTTCGGCTTCCAAACGCAAAATCTCGAAAACAGAAGACGATGCGCTGCAGCCGCGGGTGCTCAGCCCAGCCTCGCATGACACATCCTCCGACTCGACACGCTCTAAACTCAAGCTGGTCCTTGATGAGGTCGCTGCAGAAGATTACTGGAAGCTTTCCATCCCCGCCATCCTCTATGTCCTGCAGAACAATCTGCAATACATCGCTGTCTCCAACCTCGAACCTCCGGTCTTCATTTGCGCCTACCAGATGAAGATCCTCACCACCGCTTTCTTCAGCATCGTCATCCTACGCAAAAAAATCGGATTGTGGCAGTGGCTCTCGCTCGGCATGTTGGCCCTCGGTGTCGCTATCGTACAGATACAGAGCAAGTCGGTTTCGGGTTTGATCCCCTTCGAGGTTCACAGCCAAGGTTACGGTCACGTTTCGGCCGGTCCGGTCGCCGATCTGCCACCTCCTCCACCACCTCCGCCCTTCGATTCGCATCGTGCTCCACCTCCAGAGCGTCTGCCCAGCGTCGGCTCTTTTTTCTCAGGCTCCGATGCCAAAGACTATGATCATCTTCCACCCTCCTCGCCTTCCTTTCCCGGCGCACGCATATCCATGAGCATGGAGGAGAGCGCAAAGGTCGACAAGCCAATGCAACCCATTCAAGGCTTCCTCGCCGTCACTGCTGCTTGCTTCACCTCAGGTCTGGCCGGTGTCTACTTTGAAATGGTGCTCAAGAGCTCAGACGCAAATCTGTGGGCCAGAAATGTGCAGCTCTCCGCCTGGTCTCTACTTCCTGCTGCGTTGCCCGTCCTCCTCGAGATGGCTCGTCACGGTCCCTCCACACCGTTCCTACACTTTGGCGTAAGCGCATGGGCAACCGTAGTGCTGCAGGTCACCGGTGGGATGGCGGTCGCCATGGTCATCAAACACGCAGACAACATCCTCAAGGGCTTTGCCGTCAGCTTCAGTATCGTCCTCAGCTTCGGCTTTAGCGTTGCCTTTTTCAATTTTCCTTTTACCGCTGCCTTCGCCGGAGGCGTAGCACTCGTCATCTTAAGCACCCTCTCATATGCACACGGTCCAATGAAAAGCCTTACAAAGGCTAATTCGAGCTGGACCGCCGTCGCAGATGCGGTCTCGACCTCAGCGACCTCTTCCTTCCGCGACAAGAACAGATTGCTTAGAGACTGATCATTATTTCGCATTCTTAAAGAGCTTCGCCTTCCATCTAACGTATGCAAACCGTGCTTTTTGTTTGTGCCGGTGTTGTGGTCGTCTATTTCCACGTGCAAGCGGATTGTAACGTAACTTAGGCTCTTTCTCGAGACTCTCCTATGCTGAACGAGATTGACTGAGAAGCCTTGCTCGAGAGGCCTGGCCGTGACATAACATGATCTGTGGTTCCGGTATCACACTCGTAGTAGATGATGAGTAACAAGCATTGAAAATTGAGGTCCTTGACAAGCTGAGGCAGATCGACATTGCTGCATGTGATTGGATCTTTCAAAAAAGATCTGCAGCTCTGACTTTGTGAGCTTCTCGCCCGTCTCCTCTTGATTCCGGGGCTGTCTGATCGTCCGGCGGTGGCCCACTTCTTGCGACACCCCCTGTCGCCAATGCTTGAGGTGCAGCACTGTATCCTGGCGGCGGCGGCTGCCTTGGAGGGGGTCTGGCAAAGTTGGGCGGGGGTACCCCAAACGCTGGTGACAGCGCTGGCGGAGGCACCGAGTATGGACCCGCCGCACCAAAGCCGGCCATCATTCCCGGCATCATACCAGGCGGTGGCGCCTTGCCACTCATCAGAGCCTTGTGTGCTTCCAGCTGAATTCGCAACTGCTCCTTGGATAGCACCAGCTTTTCGATCCTTGGACGTTTGTTCTGGATCGCTCCATTTCCATCGGCTTTCTGCGCAGCACGTCGTGCCTTCCATTCTGCTAGATCCTTTTCAGGAATCCCCGCCATTCCATATATCTCGATCTCAAAGGAATCCCGGCCGGGCAAAGTATTCTCGATTCTATGCGTTGAATAAGCAAAGGGTCAGCAGCGTGCATCGTGTGACAGTCCATGGTCATTCTGTTTGACTTACTTGTTCGGCTCTGCTTTATGCACTTGTGTGAGATGCACTGCCAGACCTCCGGCTGTGTTGAGTCTTCGCGGGCATTGTGGACAGCGATAGTGCTTGGACTTTTGATGTTGCAGGAGAACTGTAGTGGATGTGCATCGGTGCCTCATGGTCAGTACGTGGATCAACAGAGGCTAAAAGACACCGCATTGGTTTACCTTTCTCGTCCTCAAAATCGCGGCTGAGGTCGACGCAAAAGATGCAGAGTTTCCAGGGGAAGAACAAAGTCTTGTTAGTTGCGAACAACCTGATCAGCACTGACGAGACAGGGCGAGCAACTTACTCGCAGTACCAGCACCATGCCTCTAGCTGCGGAGCCTTTCTCTTCTTCTTCGTCATGGCAGCTTGGAGTGTATCGAGCGGGGAGGTCAAGAGATGATGATGGTAGTGGGAAGCAGAGCGGGCGAGCTTCTGACGATGTCGCGAGGCAACTCCACTTTCTGCGCGAAGGACCCTTGTTGCTAGTTAGACTCTCAGCTAAATGTGTCATGCTGACTAATTCAAATTACGTTGTACAGAGCCACCACCATACCTTTGCTTTCAGGTCTCGTGTCTATCTATCATGTACTGTACTTCACCTCAGAATCAAGCAACGCACACTGGGGAAAACCGTGCATGCACTACAATGCCGGTTTGCAGCGTCTTCACTGGTGCACGCAGTTCTGTTTACGGCGATTTCGGAAAGTTCCAGGTGAAATAGTAACACCGATTTGCAGAAAAGTGAAGATAACTACAATGAGGATTGTGAATTAAGTTCCGTGAGGCTTTTGCCATACGAAACATTCCGCACCGGATGCATATCCAACCTGATTCTTCTACTTGTCGAGTTCGAAATACGAATTAATCCACCATCGCTGCTTCTCGTCTGGCTATGTTGCAACGTAGGTTGATCTATGCTCGGAGAGCATTAGGGCGAAAGCTCAGCAGAATCGTCTGATGGTCGTCAATTTCGTCTACAGCAATGGACAAAAGCCGTGCTACTCTGATTTAATTCATTGGTCTAATGTTTCGCTGGCATTCTGAAAGCAACAGCTATGGACACTAATCAGGTTTGCAGATACTTGCAAGCAATAATGATTTGCAGGAAAGATAATGATCCGGTCCAAAAATACCTCTCTGGTATTCAAATGTTATTTTTGTGTCTTCCTACTTGCCTTGAACCTACCTAAAGACTACGAATATGTCTCAGTACCCATAAATAATGATGATTCTTTGCATACAGTGCATGTGAACTTTATCTCAACGTGAATTCGTAGGGGCAGCTCTGTCAGGAACAGAAGGACAATATTGGCTCTGCTCATATACGTCGCTTTTTCGAAGCTCTTCTACAGTGTGAGGATTGTTAATTCTGATTCTTAGAGAAAGAATAATTTCCTTTTTCTGATAAATAATTGCGTCCAGAGGTCTCGGCTTTCATTGCGTTAAAAATAATCATCATTCTAGGCTTCTTTGGAAAATATTTGATGATGCATAAAGACTCGGTCGATGTAAAAGTGTGAAGGGAGGCTAGAAACTCAAAACTCCCTTAGACATGTAATTCCACCTTTTGCCCAGTCGTCCGCATTCGATCATGGCCGCTATGAATATGAATACGAATCTGATTAACATAACAAAGAGAAGCATGACCAAGTCCTTAGCTCTCCGTCAGAGAAACCATGAAACGGAAACTTGCTCATTCGCCTTACAGGCCGGTTCGTCCAACAACAAGGTGGGCCACTTTTCGACGCGTTAGTTATGATGGGTCTTAGTGAGCTGACACTTTTCCAACCTTGGAGGTTTTAGCCGACGAACTCATGATGGGGACGCACTGATCACGCATGACTGGGTGATAGGTCGTGACGATGTCGATTACGGGGTCCGAGCGGTTCACTGCGAACTATACAAATTGCCTCCCGAGATCCCTGGGAGCATACGGAGGAGGTAGCAAGGTCTCGCCAGTGTGGTCGTCAAAGAGCCCATCTTCAGAGAGGTGGAGTGAGCAAGCGTCTTGCTCGACGCGGTATCGCTGAGAGGCATTGCGGCTGAGGCGGGTGGATGGCTGCAAGCTCGTGTTAGATGCGCTGTTTTGGTGGAAACTGGGTGTCGGGGCAGGGGATGGGATGGAGAGGGGCGAGGGAGTGATCATAGGACTGATGGGCGAGGCTGCTGTAGGTGGTGTTGGCAGTGGACGGCGCGAGCCGGCTCGTGCAAGCCTAATCGGTGCAGCCGTCGCAGAGGTAGGATCCTGGAATGGATTCGCAAAAGGGGCCGATGCGACTCGGCAGTGGTGGGAGTAGTTCGTGCTTGGACCTACACCGTGGATCGATTGGCCGTTGGTGGAAGCGTCGAGGTTGAGTGAGCTCGAGTGATGATGAGATGGCAGATGGTGAATGGGAGAGGGGGCGTATGGCACTGATCTGGCATCCCAGAAAGCGGTGTAGTGGGTAGGCGTGGAAGCAGTGGCAGAGGCAAGGTTGGTCGGGGAAAGGGGCGAGAGAGGCTGACGCAGTTCGGTCGGAGAGACACCCACCTCGCTGTCAGGGCTGTAATCAATCGGAGAGGATGCGACGGAATCTTGATGAGATGATAGCCGGATTTCTTGAAAGACGGCGGGAGTTCTGGTCGACTGTCTCATGTCGATGACTTCGGCCAACTGACTCTGGGGTCGGACCCAATACTGCGACTCGTCGGTGGTGGCGGTGACGCGGCTAGGCACTCTTCCAATGTCGCCTTGGCTCGCGAGGAAGTTGGTATCAAGGCGCAAGCGTGAGGAAGAAGCTGCGGCTGCTGCTGCCGATAACCTGCGGTGACTGGAGCTCGAGGAGCGCGGAGGCAGTAGCGTATCCTTGCGTTCGGAGTCCACCTGTTGCTGGAGTCGTCTGCGTGGTCGAACGATCTTGTATTGATAGAAAAATGTGCCGAAGAGGATGAAGAGGCCGAGCATGACTACAGCTGTGACGGTGGAAGCGATAAGGATCACTTTCGTGTTGGATGTGACGGGCATGAAGGATTTGCCAGGCTTGTAGTTGTTCGGGTTGATGACGACGCCCCAAAAGTTCATGTCGGAGGCGTTGTTGATGTTGCTCATGACGACATAGTGTGTACCCTCGTCGATGGTCTCGGAGGTCCAGATGGCGGGGGGCAGTTGGGTGCCAGACGATTGTGCGAGCTCGTCAGTGGTGGAGTATGCATCGATGACGACCGAGGTGGTGTTGTCGATAGTGACGTTGTATCTGCCTCTGGTAGGACCACGAAAGTCGAGGACGGAAAGACCGTGCCCGCTAAAGTAAAAATTCACCGAGTCACCTGCTGTAGATGAGGAATAGTAGTAGCCGATGGGTTGCGTGTCGACATTGCCTGGAACGGTAAGATTGTGCCAGTTGGACGCAGGCCAGAAGGTGGAATGCGGATCTCTATTATCGACGATACCGCCAGACCATAGTAGCGAAGTATTCCAAGGGTTCGCCACGACGTCCGGCGTGATGGGAACATCTGAGGTCATGTTGGCTGTAGTCATGTAGCCGGTGGAGTCTGAAGATGAGGACGAGCCGGAGCTGGAAGTATACGGTGAATTGTATGTTGCGTTCATGATGAGGCGACGCCGAAAAAGAAGGATGACGTCAAGTCAAGAGGGCGGTCGAGCGCACGCCAGAGTTGCTGGCTGTGGGCTCAAGATGTTTGATGAGGAGGCCAGGGGATATGGACGAGAGCCTGGTGGTGATGGGGTGGTGATGGCGATGGCGAGAGCCAGGTTTCCGATAGGTTGACGCAGGAGCGCTTATCGTTTTTCGCAGCAGTGGCGGCCCACCAAAAAAAATCATCCCCGCAAAGCCACTGTCAACTGGTGCAGCTTTTCTGCGCGCCGACTGCAGCAGGAACGGCAGCTGACAAGCCAAATCGCCGGCCGATCGGAACTTGTGAGCTGCCACCCCTTTTTTCCTATTCAAAATAGAAATCGCACTGGCGCTATGTGCGAGGGACAAATCCTCATCAGCTCTGCTCTTCCCGCGTGGAACGGGCGGCGGCAATGTGCGTCAGGAACAATTTGACAGTTTCGACTTTGTGCCGCCGCCCGCCTCATTTTGCCTTGGCAGGGCGAATTTGTCATTCAGCGCCTAGGCTCACATCGGCCGGCAAATCAAGATTCTTGGCAGAGGTTCCGCTACTCTGCCTTTAGCTCATGCTTCCTTCATCGGACGAGACGGCACACAAGAGCAAAATGGAGGACGGAAAGAGGTACGATTGCATGCGGACGTGTCTACAGAGGCGAAAAGCGCTACGGCAGCACTAGACGCAGTCATGAGATGCACTTTATGGAAAAGAGACGAGATGGAGGATGAGCTAGCTACGAGACCACAGAACTGAACGCGACAACGGGTGCAAGACAAGAGAAACAGGAACAAAGCTGGAAGAAAAGACGATTTGCGTGCTAGTGGTGTATGGAGCATGTACGGATCAGCGAAACAACGGCACAGTGGATCAACGGGGCTTGGCACGGCACAGGCCAACGCATTGACGCTGCTGCGCTGCGACGGCAAGACTCCTTTGAGACATCTAGTCCGAAGCAGACTTGCAGTCCTGAGGCACAGCATAGCCATCGGTACGCTTTCCTCCACCCCAGGGCGTGCGTCCAACTACCCGCGCATCCGTACCCAGTCCGCGCTTGGCAAACGCCTTCCACAGCAGACACTTGTTCTGTCCGCCCGTGAGATGCTTGTCAGCTTGGACGATGGCATCGCGTGCATCAAAGAAGCTCGGTCGGCATGGCTGCAGCTTCATGCCATCCACGATCAGCTGCACCAGCAGCGAGTTACCGTGACGCGGCACGCGTCGCTTGCTCACTCGTTGCTTGCCCAGCGAAGCCAACTCGTCCTCATCCAGGAAGAAGGCCGCCTGCTCCGAAGCAGTCGCGTTGGTGGCAGGCGGGAACAGGTGGGTCGTGAATCCGTGCTCAAGCACCAGCGCCTCCTCCACCTCGTTGAGCATCGTAGCCCACACCTCGCCGATTGCGTGTACACCCCAGTATCCGGCGTGGTCCAGGTACGAGTACGTCTCTGGGTTGATTGTCTCGTTGGTCGAGTAAGGGTAGTTTCGAATGCCCTTGGCGCGGTTCGACGCCCACGATCCCATGGGCCAGTCGCGTGGAACAGCGCCCGTTCGACGGATGATCGAAGCAAGTGCATCACCCCATCCTTCGCCCATGCCTCCGGACTCACCCCAGCCAAGGCAGCCACTGTTGGCAGGACCACCCGTGAGACGCGTAGACAGACCGTGGCTGTACTCGTGGATGACGATGCCCGCTTCAAAGTCACCATCGCGGTACGGCGTCGACTGGTCCCACACGTACATGCGCATCCTGCCGCGCTGGCCATCCGGAGGCGTCATGAAGTCGGCGTTGTCCGTGCCGGCGCCATCCTGGGCGAAAGCAATGACGCCATCGTACGCTTCACCACCGCGGCCATAGTTGTGCTCCTGGAAGTTGCCCGCAACCTCGTCAAAGCCGTAAGCGTAGAGCAAGTCGTGGTACTCGTTGATGGTCACAAACAGCTGAACGGTGGCAGCTGCGACGTAGTCGGTGGGCGGCAGCTCGGCGTGCTTCTTCTCCGACTTGCGCCATTTGTACGGGTAGTTGAACAGCATGTCAGTCGACTTGTCGTCGCTGAGTTGGCCCTTGGGTCGCTTGATGGAGCTCGACTTCCACTCGCCGTTGCCCGATGGATCAGCCTGAGCAAAGACGTTGTTGCCTCGAGTGTCGGTGTAGACCGTGTTGTTGCCCACCACTGAGATGGCGTCGTCCGCCTCGAGCGACGAGAAGGGCGAGTGTTTGCCGGGCACCGTGTGCCAGCCAAGGGGAGAAGCCTCGTCGTAGCGCTCGCCCTTTTCGTTGGAGCGCTTGCCTTCAGTAGGATCGTTGAGGCCCCACTTGAAAACGCGATACACGGGGTTGTGGCTCAAGGGAGCAGGCGTCTCGGCCTCGGAGGGCTTGGAAGACTTGGCGGGCGAGTAGCCATAGAAATCAGGACGGCCCAGCTCAGGAAGCTTGCGGTTGCCAAACTCGGGGCGGGCGAGCGAGGCGACGTTGCCAGGCTTGACGGCCTGCTTTGCGCGCGGGCGAGGCATGCTGTGCACCCAGTCGACAACGGTGCTGATGCTTCCAGGACGGTGAGCGTCGGCGTAGGCCTCGTAAGCGTTGTCTTCGAGAGGAATCTGGAACTTCCAGACGAGATTGAGGCCATCAGCCTCGGTCTGGACGTAAGCGAGCTGAGCGGGGACAGGGCCCTTGGCAGTGGGGACATTGTGAAGGTACTCAATCTGCGTGTGAGAGGCCTGCGTACCCGAGTCGGTCTTCCCGGCATGAGGTTGAAGCTTGTGCTCGAACGTGGTGAAGATTTGGGAGGCCTCACTCTCCGCAGCATGCGGATCGGAAAGACGAGCTGCGAGGCTCTCGTCGGGGGTGGCCTGCTTGAGGAAGTAAATGAGAGCCAGACGAGGGTCGACAATGGCTTCAGGCCCGTGCGCATCACGCTTGGCACGGAGATGCGAGAGAGAACCAACGATGCGCGACGAGAGGTCAGCTCCCTGCAGAAGCGGATCGTCCGAGGGAACGCCACAAAGCTCGTGGAGCTCTTCCTGGAGGGGCAGCAGGGTGCTGGGGTCCACATTGGCACGGTGGGCGGAACGCTCAGCGGCAGGTTTGGCGAGACCATCAAAGACGTACTGGTGGACGCCGCCTCGAACAAAGGCCTCGTTGTTGCTGGTCCAGTCTGCGCCGGGAATGTCAGTGTACTCGGCGGAAGAGGCGGTCTTAGGGAAGAGAAGAGCGTCGATTTCAGAGCGCAGCTCGTGGCATCGCTGCTCTACCTGCAACTCAGTGGCTGCTTCGGTAGCGGCAACTTCTTGGCTGGTGAAAGGAGGAGGAGCTCGTCCAGCAAAGAGGGTGGAGCCAAAGGAGAGGATCTTGCCCTGAGGCGAAATGTTGATGTTGAGATCACCGTCCGCAACCTCGAGGCCGTTGACAAGCTGTCGCACAAAGTAGTGCGAGATGCCGCTGGAAGGGTCGGTGTACGAGTCGGGACGCACGTAAAAGTCGTGGCCTGAGGGGGCGAGGCCCTTGTTGTAGCCGAGGAGGTGCTTTGCGAGACGGGTGGCAACCGAGTAAGGGTTCTTGGGACCGTCTTCCGCGTTGACGTAGTGGATAGCAGCAGCGTAGGCATGCTGGCGGGAGGAAGTGAAGTCTCGCTTGGAAACAGAAGCGTCGTTGACAGCCTCCACGTCGGCAAAGACCTTGTGGCTGTGTTCAGGACCCCAGGCGAGAGACTTGCGAGAAGGGTCCTGAGGACGAGCAGCGATGCCGTCTACAATGTGAGCATTCGCAACCGGGCTGGCGGTGAGAGTAGCAAAGCTGAGCCAGAAGGGGAGGAGGGCGATGAGGGCAAAGAGGCGCTTGTGCCCTTGGTTGACGGATCTCGCCATCGTTCGCGACAAATAAAACGTCAGACGCACCCAACAACGGACGAAGTTGGTGTCGGTGCGTTGTCACTGGAGCCTGAGGAAAGGAGAGGGAGCGATCTACAATGAGCAGGAGCAGAATCCGGGAGAATGGCGGTGAGTGGTGTACAAGGATGACTGTTCTTGATGGTATTGGTGGTAGTGAGATCAGAGCTTGGTAGAGAGGAGGACGAGGACGAGTGGATAAAGGACGGAGCGAGCGTACAAAGAGGCTGAGCCTTTCAGCCAGGGTCCTCGTCTGCGTGTGTGGAGTTGGCACAGCCGTTGTTGCCGTTATCTACAGCAGCAGTGGAGCAGTGTGACACCAGCGGCGACTGAGCTGAACCCCGGCTTCCACACTAACGCGTATGGGCCGACTGAATTGAAAAAAAGGGAAAGCGCACATCCAAGATAGGCAGGCGAGCAGGAGCAGCCGCGCTCTCGCCTAAAAGCGGCCACTAACCGCTGCACAAGGCAGGGTCAGGCGAGACAAGTTAACAGCGACGCACCAGCCCCAATGTGCGTCTCTATCTCTGGCTTCCCCTGGGACCCTTGCTTACCTGCTCGCTTGCTGTTTGCTTGCGCGTCTGTCTCGCTTGGACCGCGCCCCTTTGCACGATATCGAACTGATCGCTCGTGACAGCAGCAAGAACAGCTCAATCACGAGCTCTGCCAGCCACCACGAGGTTCCACTACTAACAAGCCGTCTGCTGGCGTGACACTTGCCCCAAACAGCCAGTTGTCTTACAACAGGAACCCTTCGAGAGACTCTTCAGCTGCCTGGTGTTGTTTGTGTTTATTTGGCTTGGTGAAAACTCCACGCTGCAGGTTCGTTTCGTCACCTTTCCTGCGAACCCTGTTACGGAGGTGAAATCGGGGGATCGGCTCTACGAACGGAACCGATTGGCGATTGTGGACAGTCGCATTTTTGTAATTGAGCACGTCCGAAATAATAAAAGCGCTTTCTTTTTCTTCGCAAACAACACCCGCACACACACAAACAACGAAGAGCTCACAGACATCCATCTCGTTCATGACCACTACCATCAACTTGTTACCATCGCCCGCATCGTCGACATGGTGGAGTCAAGTGCCCAACCGGGCCCTTCCTCGAGCCACGCTTCCACCTCCAAAGCCGGCGCTGCATCCTCCTCCAACTCCTTCGTCTCGTACCAGGACATCTTTGAGCATCTCGAGCTAGCTCGCCATCATCGCGATGCAGAACAAATTCGAACCCTCCTTGTTGAGCGCAAGCAACAGCTCAAGTCTTGTTTGCAGCCCTTTCCCGTCACCGCGGGTCCACAATTTGGTGCCTCCACCGAGACTCCGCTTCCTTCCACACTCAAGCTTTCCGACGGATCGACTCATACCCTCCCCGACGACACACGTCAGCTCTGCAAGGACATCGCAGAGCAGTACCATATCTCGCACCAGCATGCTTTTGCCTTGCTTCAGACCTTCCTCGCCTCGGATCATCGTCATTCGCAGGGTATGCAAGACGTTTTGCGCTCACACATGCAGGCGGTTCCTCCAACACCAGTCAAAGCCAGAGCAGTCCGACCCAAGGATGCATCCTCTCGCCTCTCCAAATCATCTCAGAGCACGGATCCAACCTCATCCACCACAGATCTACTCGACGCGTTCAACATCTTCTACTTTGAAGAGCGCATGTATTTGCTGCGCACCGTCTCGTCCTTGATCCGCATCACAGAGGATCCAAATCACGACTACTTCGGCCTCGCCAACGACATTCTCGATCTCTTTGCCGACGAAGCCTTTGCCTTCTCTTGCATCAACCACTTCACCTCCCTCGTCAACCTCTCCTTGCCTGAGTCTATACGCCAGCAACCCCGCTACTCCTCTCTCTGGGCAAAGCAGATCCTCCGAGAGCAGTTTGGTCTACTCGAGATCGTCTTTCTCCTCTTCTATAGCAGGCTTCCTCCCTCCCCCCCTCCTCTGCTCGCTCTCCTTCGAGCTTTGCACGAGACAGAGGTTGGTCGACGCCAGGCCAATTTGGGCTTCTTTGACAATGAAGCCACCGAGACTGTTGAATGTGTCAGCCACCTGCTCGTCCTCATCGCTGTCGAAATGCTTTCGCTTGAAGAAGTCATGGACGGATTAGACTTGGCTCAAGATTCCTATGCACACGTCTACAAACACCCGCAAAATCTCGAACTTGCGCTCGACCTTCTCAGCAACACCTCCGCCGATCCTCTACAGGCACCCGTCCTTCTCGCCTGGGCCCTCGTTCTTCATCGTCTCGAAGATGCCTTAGCAGCCCACTACGTGGCCTCGGACTTCGACACCTCCCTCGAATCGACAGGACTCGCCTCTCAACTCGCGGACGTCATCAAGACCGATGACGGCGGTCCTCCCTTGTGGCGCAGGCTCGCACAAGCTGCGTTTGCCCCCGAGCTCCGTCTTTTCGAGACGCTCATGTCTCTGCTCGCCTCGCCCTTGTTGACCAGCAGCAATGGTGCCAGTACGCCTGCTGTCGCAGGTCCATCTGCCCTCGCCTACCGCGCCGTCTTCAAAGGTCTGCTGCTCAGCATCACCGAGCTCGTCAAACCCGAGTTCCTCCCCAATTTTAAAGCCCTCGTTAGCCTATGGGAGGCCACCTTCGGCTCCGGCCTCGCTCTCGAACTCAGTCAGACTGCCATCGACGGTGTCGCTGCCCTCTGCGATCAGTTCTGGCAGGTCGACAGCAAATACGAGTCCAGATGCACGACCCTGGACACCGCCCGGCGCCGCTGGCCCGTCAGCTTCCGTCCTTTGATCCTCCTCACAAAAGCGCTCTCTGGACATGCTCGAGTCGATGCACAAGCATCCTGGCCCTCGATCCTCGACGCCCGCTCCCGTCCCGAGGCCGAAGAGCGAGCCTGCGCTGCCGTCTTTGACTACCTCGCCAACGTGCCCACCTTTGCTCAAGTCCTGCCCGTGGGTGCCAACACGCCCAATGCGCCTTTCGAGACCATGGAAGGAGGAGACTACACCTCGGTCACATATCGCATTACTCGCACAATGCGTGTTCCCGGCACACAGATCCGTCTCACGCCTGGCACCACCGGCTCCACCATTTCGGAGCTCGGCAAAGAGCCCGTCGTCGTCCTGTGGAGCCCCGCACGTCCCGTCAGCGCGTGGAAGCTCATGCGCGATATCCTCTCGTCCTTCCCTCCTGCCTACGCAGACCTCAGTGCAGCCCAGAGCGAAGCCGACCCGTTCCGCGACCACAGGCAGGCTGTCAGTTTCGCTCAGCTCGCCCCCGCCGATAGCGACGAGCCTTGGGAAGAGCTTGCCGCCGATGTGCTCGACCTCTTCGCCAGCATCGTCTCGGCCAGTGCAGATCTTGCGTGGTCGCTTCTCGTCCATCTGGACGGCCGTGACATCAATGCCGATGAACTTTCTCTCGACTATGAGCCTGAAGAGCTAGAGCAAATCCAGAAGGAGAAGGAGGAGCTTGCCACTGCCAAAAGCCTCTCCTCGATCACCGTCAGCCTCTTGTCGCACGCCCTCGTCGCGGCTCCAATCAATGTCCGCCTTGTGCGATCAAGTTTGCGCTTGCTCACGGTGCTTCTGCCGTACGATCCGGATGCTGTGTGGCAGGAGGTGCGATCGTCCAACGCTCTCATCGGCAGCCCGGGCGCCATACCGTACCTGTCCAAGGGTGCTGCCGGTGCAGGCGCATCTACTGTCTCGGCATTGCTCAGCCAGGAGATGACGCGCGCTTCTTACGGTGGCTTGATTTCGTTGCTCGACTTCCACATCTCTCTCTTTTCCGAGCTGCGAAGGTCGCACTCGGTCTCTTCAACCGAGGTGCTCGAGATCAAGACGAGCGTGCTCCTTCGCGCCTTTACTTGGATCTACGAATGCGTCTGGCCCGAGTACCAGAGCTGGAGATATGTGCGACTGGCAGATAGGCTCGAGATCGGAACCAAGTGCACTCGATTGCTCGAAATGGCGCTCGAGGAGCAAAGTTGGCGACTCTCCCCAATCCCTTCGTCGGACTTAATCGACGAAGCTGGACCGGCTGCCGCCCTGGTGGAGGCTGCAGAAAGGAGCTTGGTCACGCATCCAAGCATCATCGGCCTAGCCCCCATGATCACATGCATCGGCACAGGTCAGCAATTGCTCGATGCATTGAGCAGAGCTGGTAGACAGACAGATGCCATCTTGGCCGAAGAATGGATCTCGTCTACGTTGCGTCTCGCTACGCTCGTCGTCTCGCGTAAGCGCGAATCCACCCTCACTGCTCTGCGAGACCTCTCAACACTCCCGGCAGAGACAGCCAAGAAAGCCATATCCGCAAAGATCAACATGGGTCTCTTTGAACGACTCTTTTTTGACCACACCATTGTTGCGTCTCGAACTTCGCTCAACGGTGGACGCAGGTCGAGTCGGGTCGAGCTAGCCAGCGCCACCTTCGCGTATGTGCTTTTTCCAACTTCCATCGCCATCAGCTCGACGGCGGCGCATCTTATCACTTCTGTGCTTAGGTCCGTTACTGATCTTGCTTCGGCTGGCAAGCCGACACCTGGCCTCATCGGCCACATGGGCACGCTCGAAGAGCTCGAAGAGACGCTTTCCGGGCTGGTGGAGCTTGTTGCCAATCCCAATCAAGATCCGGCACTCAGGGTGCGGGTCTGGACCATGCTTGCGGCCATCGTTGACACACAACCGGCTCTTGGAACGCTTTTGTTGACAGGCCGCCACCTTGCCATGACGACCGAGACGCGACTCAACAGGTCCGAAGGCGACTCCACCAAGCAGAACGATTCTTCGTCTTCTGCGCCCACCTCACAGCCTCGCAGCTCCCCGCAGGGACCCGTACTGTCAAAGACGGCGCTCGACGTCGCTTCAGAGGCCATTCTTTCTTGGCGAGCAGCGTACAGCGGCACTTCGCAGTTGCTTGAAGCTGTGCTGCGATTCCTCGATGTCGCTTGGGTACACGCAGCCGAGCACGTCGCTGCCTTTGACAACATCCGCGCCAACTCGGCTTTCTTCCGTGCCCTGGCAGATGTAATTTGTGAGCCATCCGAGTGTCCTTCGTCAGCAGCCGAAGCTCTGGCCGATTTCGGTCCCGCCTTGCACTCGAGCAACGACGCCGACGTGTCCACCTACTGCTACCGGAAGATGTGTCAGGCGCGCTCGCTACGATTGTTGCAGCACGATGTCCAACTTGGTGGTATTCTCAAGGATCAGGCCAAGAGCGGCCCATCTAGCAAAGCCAGCCTGGAGGCTTTGCTCGACATTCTTACGTCGTCGGAGCGTTCGCTTGGAGCTATCGAGAAGAGTTTCTCGATGCCCTGCGATCCTTCGATGCGCGCCGCCTTGGAGCGCAAGCTGGCAGAGCTGTTCCCAACCATCTACATCGACTCACTGCGCCATCCTACCCGCAAAGACGATTTTGACCTCGACAAGCGGTACGGCGACAATTACCACTTTAGTGTCTCGTCCTTCCGCAACAAGGCCGAAGGTCGTGTCCTCGATGGCGAATTCGGCGGCGAGGTGACGATCATCGAAGAAGGACTCCTGGCTATCTTCACCATCAACATGGAGTGGAGCTTGATCGATGTGCAGAACTCGGTGCTCCAAGCATGGACGCAGTGCATCGAAACTTGCATGGGTCGCATCATCGCACAGGCACTTGGCAAGGACAAGATGCAGGCGCTCGGGAAGGCGGTCATCACAGGCTGGACTCGGCTCGCCACGCTGGCAGCCGACGAAGGCCGCGAGGGCGACTTTATGCGTGGCGTTCACGCTACTCGCCTTGCGCTGTTGACCAAGTTGATGGAACTCGCCTGGGGTCACCGTCACAGCGGCGAATCTTCGACCTCCGATCAGATTGTCCAAGCTGCTACTCTCTGCGGGCGTCTTGTGACGCATCCCTTCTTCCGCGTCGAGGACAGTCTTAAAGGGACTTTGCCACCAGAGTTTCACCGCGAGGTCTTCGAGATGGTGCTGGTGTGCGTTGCCCGCATTCGCACGCTGTTGACGTCTCAGAACTCGATGGTGCGCCCGAATGACAAGACGATCGAAAGCCACAAGGCGCTGCACGCGACCATCGAGCTTTTCTGTCGTCACGCCACCGACGCCCTTCGCATCAAGATCGAGACTGCGCTCCGGATCCTGCAGACTGCTCAGCGGCACGAAGTTGATCTGCAATGCTTGGAGGACGACTTGGATATTCTCGTCAGCATTTTCGAGATGACAACCAGACGCAACGTTGGAGCCGAGACTGCCGTATGGTTGGCGTACGTTCAAGAGACGCAGCTCTTGCAGACAACCATCAGCCTCTTCGGTCGAGCACCCGTACTGCGACCCGAGAGTGCAAACGGCAACACCACACCTGTCAACCCGAACAGTGCACACCACGTCGTTTTCATGAAGCCTTTGCTTTCGCTCTTGCTGTCTGTTGCGTCGCAGCCTTCTTCCAGCGAAGAGATTGCGCTTCAAGGTGCGGTCAACGCGTTGGCCTCCAACATGCTCACCGACTCGCTCGAGGACGGCCGGGTCTCGCCTCTGTTGCTCTCTGGCGACCCGAGCCCTGCGCACGAGTGTTGGAGGATGATGCTCCGCGTCGTGGTCAATCTGATCGACAATCTTGGCGGCGCTGGATCCGACAATCCAAGGTGGAGAGGCGTCAGTGCCAGATTCGTCGAGACCGACGTTTACGGCTTTGTGCGCGTCTACCAAAAGCAGATTGATAGAGCCATGAACCTCAAAGAACTGCAAGCCCGACTCGAATCAGTGTCGGGCATCATCGGCCATGCGTCTTCGGTACACGGTCGTCTCTCCGATGGTAACGCTGTAACGGCCGTCAGCTTGGAGCAATTGGAAGAAGTCGAGCTGATCTCAAGCCTGCTTTACAGCTTGACTAGGCTCGAGAACGAGCAGTCGCTGCTCTCGCACGCTACGCGACCCGACCGCGACGCCGCTGGTCCTTCGATCGTGCAACACCTCGCCGAAACGTCAGCCTGGACGATACAACCTCTGGTGCATCTCCTGCAGCATCCGAACGAGCTCTCTAGCCTGCTGGGCCTGGATCCAGCAGCAGAGGGCGCTCGAGTGGCGCAAGAGACGGCAGCGGCCAAGATTCGCACCATTGTGTCGGCGCTCGTTGCCAGCCTCTGGAACCATACGAAGTGCGTGCTGGTGCTGTGCCGGGGCTCAGACGCATGGCCATCGACCAAGTCTGGGTGTGCGATCGTGAGGCCCACTACTCGCACCAGCGCTGTGCGCATTGCCACTCTCGGCACGCTTTTGGATCTCAGCACCCATCTTACCGACTACATCAGGACGAACAAGCAAAAGCTGTCGGCCGAGGACAAAGCGGGCTGTTCGGCAACACTGGAGCAGACGTTGGGTCTTGCAGCGAGTCAAGCGGCCATCTGGGCCGTCGGAAAGTCCAAGGACAACACAGAGCAGGCGAAATTGGAACATATGGCGAGGCAAGAGCTCGAGTCGGGCCTGTCTAGGGACATTGTGTCTGCACTACGAGCCGCCGAGGAAGTGGCAGGCGCACAGGGTAATCTCTTTTCGCTCATCACCACTTTTGTGGAGTCGAAGTTGAACGGGCCGCTCTTCTGAGGAAGCGATCCTTGTAATACTATCATTGCTTGCAACATAGCGTTACCTTGTCCGTCGATTCTGGGGAAAGTGTGATGATGATCAGACGCGGCTGCGAGTGATGCTGAAATGATGAGAAGAGTGTTTGGACCCTGACAAGCAACCTGCTGCCTCCACACCAAGCACGGACCCACCCTGGCTTGCGTCGGGCAGCCTTGGTCTCTGACCATCATCTGTTACAGATGTTCTCGAACAATCCTGTGCAGCAACTTTCTGCGCACCGTTTGCAATTGCATCTGCTTTGACACTGACAGTATGGCATATCCTCCAATCTCGTCGGAATTCATTCCTTGCCAAGACGATAGCAGCGTCTCCTTGACCAAAGGTGAGCGCACTTATCACTGCATTGAAATCCTTTGACATTGACATATCTAATTTGACGCCCTTGGTTCGGACTCTGCCATGCAGCTCACGGCGCAAGAACCGACCGGCTCCGATGGCATTCGCAAGGCACAGGTGGCCAAGTAGAGCTTCCTGTATATGTCGATGAATGGCTCGATCCGAACGCATGCGCTTCAATCGAGCAAGTGGTGGTGCATGTACACGGCAAGGGTGAGTCTGGAGATGGAAGAGCGGTCCATGAGGATGCGGCTGACAGACACCTACAATTGATAATACATCGCTTCGCTCCTGTCAAAGAGAGAGATGGGAATGTTGCATGGGCCGACATCGCTGCTGCACGCTCTCGATTGCCCATCGGCCAACAAAGTACCACCCTCGTTGTGGTGCCTCAATTCGTGGGTAAAATATCCGGCACCAGCTATCTCATCGATCGCATTGCCAAGCTGACTTCTTGATCGTTGATCAACAGCTCAATGGGTTGGACATAACCAAGATGCACTCGTCGAATCAGCACGGTCAGTTGTTGGTGTGGAAATCGAATGGTGTGAGTGTCTTTCTTTTTCGACGACCGCCCAAAAGCCAGTCTCCTGAACGAGCTGACCTTTTCTTTCTCTACCACTGCCACTTCTGATCTGAACAGTGGGGAGAAGGATCCGCGAGCGTCCGTCCGAGGCCTCTTGCCCTCGACCAAGGTGTTTCGTCATTCGAAGCGCTGGACGCAATTGTCTGCCACTATGCAAATCAGCACATCTACACTTCGATCAAGAGGATCGTGGTTTGTAAGTCGTTCTCGCCGCGCTCGACATCATCTACGGGTTCACAAGGCTGACAATTGCCTTCTTGTGTGCGGCGGGAGAACGGCTGCAGCTGGACACAGTATGGGCGGCCAACTCGTGCATCGCTACTCGGTACTCGGTTCACCGCCTCTGTCACCGCAGCAACGCCTAGTGCTGAAGCTGGAGTACGTCGTGATGAATCCTGCGAGCTTTTTGTACTTTGAACCGGATCGAATTGGTCCGCCGGCTGCTGTAGGTCCAACTTCCCGTGGCAAGACAAAAGGCGGCAGGGCAGAAATACTGACTGTCAGTGTCCAACATCAGAACGCCAACAATTACAAGTGTAAGCCCCCGGACGCATCGTGCTAGACGAGGTTTGCAGTGGAGCTCAACTAATAGTGTGCTTTCATATCTCCCTAGACGGCTTTGAGAAGCTTGATGTCAAGCTACCAACGTACCGAGGCGTCCAAGAAAGTACAGACGTACAGTTCTACCTAAAGCGAATGCTTAGTGAAAGATGCGTTGCTTTTCTACACGGGGAAGCAGACAGAGGCGTAGGCGACGACAGGCCAGAAGCCTTGGCTCAAGGTGCGTTTTCCTGCGTTCCTACCCCGCGAGCACTTAGAGAGAGATCGTCGACGACTGACGAGCAATTTCTGCACGGGGCAGGAGCCACTCGATACGAACGAGCCATCAACTATCACCGCCACCTGGAGCAGATGCAGTCCAAAACCGATGTGAAAGGCGGACGGCTGTGGACGGTGGATTGGGTTGCGAAAGTCAAGCACGACGGAAGGGCCATGTGAGTTGTCCCGCTTTCCGAACAAGCATTCGCACTCAGGGAAGACTTATCTCCTCTCTCTTCTTGACGCCCAACAGGACCACGTCAGACGCGGCGATCGCACGGATCTTTCAACCTCGCTAGCACAGCCGTGAAAGCTGTCGATCGAATTGCCATATCAGCTAAAGTTGACAATGACACCCAAAGTAAACGGCAACCGAGCATCGGTGACTGTGATCTCGTCGCCTTCCTTGCATACCTCAGAAAGCCTTTTGTCCAAGTTAGGCCGAGTGGCCTCTTCGAGCTGCGGCGGTGCTTGGAAGTACAACGGTCTTCCTGCTAATGACAACGAGGGTTTCTTGATCTGCAGGTCAGCCAGCTCGCCGAGTTGCTCGATGAGACGCTCGACGGGGTCGTCCTTGCTGAACGTCATGGTGCGAGCCTCGCCGCCGCAGACAGGACAGTCGGGCCGCTTTTCGTGTTCGAAAGTATAGGTGTAGACGCTGTCGTTGCCGGTGAACATCATGTAGTTATTAAGGTAGGGCGCGGAAGTGGTGGCAAATTTGAAAGCTTCGAGGACGCATGCGGCGGCGATGATGGCGTTCGTCGAGGCGATGGCAGGGATGATATTTTTGACAACGCCTTGAGTGAGGTTCCATGTGACACCAGTGATTCCAAACGAGGCGGCACGAGTAGATGCCTGGTTAAAGAGCCAGGAGATATGATCCGGGTTGTCATTGTCGAGCTTCTTATCGCCGAAGACACGCGGCCATTCGAGCACGCTGGCCCACTCGATGCAGTGTTCGGGCAAGCGAGGCGTGTTGGCAATGGTGCAGATGGGATAGGTGGTCTGCTTGTTGAGCATGTCTAGACTGCACTCGTAACAGGAGGTGATGGTGGGGAGAATGACCCTGGCTTGACCCTTAAAGCCCTCGGTGCCGCCATCGATGAGCGGTTTCAGGGACTCTGGATCGTCATCATCGACCATGTTGACGAGGGTGGCATTGATCCATCTTCTGGCTTCGACTGAATCGAGACCACAAATGATGATGTTGAATTGCTTGTAGTATTCCTCATCTTTGTCCTGGATCTTACCGTGATAAGGTGTAATGCGTACGCCGGGGACTCGACGCTGTACGAAATCTGCTGCGACTTGGGCCTTGGAACGGCCGACGTCCTTTTCGCGGAATAGGAACTGGCGATTCAGATTGGATACATCGATGGTGTCCATGTCGATTATATGAATGTGATGGAAGCCGCTGAGTGCGAGGTTGGAGAGGATCTCGCAGCCGAGACCACCGGCACCGATGACCAGGATCTTGCATTGGGTGCGCAAGAAGTCCTTCACGGCAGCTCCTGCCTGAAAGGCGTCGTCAGTGGAGGGCCCGGGCTTGTCGAGGATTCTGTCGACATGATCATATCTGCGTGGCCACTGCATCGTCATCTTGATGTTGACTCCGAATCGACCAGTGATGGTTGCATGGCAGCAAAGCGTGATGTCGCATGAGAAGAAAAAAGTGTTGCTCTCTCGTTGAGTGGAGGTGAACGGGCGGGCCCGTGCAGAAGAGACTGCGCCTTCTCGTAGCTAGAACTTATGAATAATTTATAAGCTCTAACAATTTCTAAATCCTTTTCCATGAGATGTCGCCTCAACCCTTTCTTCATCGGGTCAATCTCAACAGCTTGTGGCGGGATGGCTACCGTTGCGATAAGGCGGGAAAGGTTCACGCTACCCGTGAGTGGCGGGTCTCCTTAGGGCTAGCTTCACGTCCGTGGAGTTCTTGGCATGCGAGTCGGTCCATGTGAGACCTTTAATGAAAGTGCGGGGCGCGTCGGTTTCTGACACGAGAGCATGGGCGATTCTTGATAGAGGTAGAGACTCTTGTAGCCAGGCGGAATGTTTGCTTGATTTGGATCCGTGTGTGTCGTGCTCTTGCGTGCTGTGACTGGTGGGTGTGTGGGAAGAGCGTAAAGAATGTTCTGTCGCCAGCAGGATTCTTGGATGCGGCCGGTCGGGCGAAATCCGTAGACAGCTGACTGCAATTGTACCGTGTTGGTGGTTGCATGGTGGCCCACTCACTGGTCCACAGGCTGACCCGCAGGCTCGGAATGCATCTCTGGTTGGCCAATCACCAAGGCCATGTGAAGCAAAGCAGAGGCAGCACGCAACAACGAGAATCATTGCTCCGAATTGGATCAACATGGCCGCACCAAGCCGCAGGAGCGGGAACAGAGGCTGTAAGACGGAGCTGAGATGCAGTGTTGTTGTTTTCTTTCCTTCCTCGAACGTTTCCAGCAATTGTTGATTGACAGCTGGGTTTCCCCATTAAATAAATTAGGAAAGTACTGTAAACGCACTCTAACTTTCTGTGCATGTACAGTACAGTACAGAACCTTTTTTCTTTGTACACGTAATTCCAATGCCAGTCGGTCAAGTGATTGCAGTGAAGCGTCCAAGTCGAAGGTCCGAGGGTGAAAGGCGACCGAATGCCACTGCAAAAAAGTCTGTCGTCGCGTCGCGTGGCTGTAAGGTCTGCGGTCGCCGACTATTAATAAAAGCAGCGGTCTCGACACGGCGGCCTGTCGAGGATCGACGGTGACAAAGGCCCAAGCAGGGTCCGTGAGAAGGACTTGAGATCTTGAGGGCGTTTGGGTGCGTCCCTAGTGCGGAACCGATTGTGTGCCAAGATCGACGAGGAATCTTGCGCCCGTGATCCTGGTGCGAAAAAGTCGGGCCAACAAGCGTGAGCCAGCAAAGCCAGCGTCGCGTTCCAATTCGAGGACGCGGAGTCCCGGAGACGCTCGCTGCAGCATAGCAGGTCAAGCCACTGCGACGGCTGTTTTGCCGAGACACTGGTCGGTCGCTCACCTGGAAAGCCGCTTTTGCTTGTGTGAGTTTCTCCCTCTTCCATAATCCAGGCTGCGCGAAGGCATCATCGTAGTTTCTGGCCGACACACTGAGTCTTGGTTTGAGGGTATGAAGTCTAAACCACACGGGAGAGCGGGGAACATTTTGTCACAGGGGTTTTGCCTGCTTGTTTGTGGCACCATGTCGACCCCGACGATCCTTGTTCCATTGACTGCTCTGGTCAACCTCCTCACTCGTCCAACAACGTGCCAGCCAGCCAGCCCCACCCCCCGCAGGCCATTCTAGACGAGAGCCTGCGGGGAGGCGCCCTGGCCCAATGCACGAGAGTACCTTGTGTCTATATTGCTACCGACCCGCGTGTCAGGACAGGGCCCTTGGAAGGTGGCTTGGTGTTTGGCAGGCTCCACGGAAAGGTGTTGTAGGCCCAAAAAAAGGCCCCGAGCATCCTGAGTCGAACGTCGATCGCGCCGAGGCTGACCTTCGCTGTTGATCGCTGTCAGTCTCGTGTAAGAAGACGGGCGACGGGATTCACTTTGTTTTCTCGCTCTCTCGATCGCATAATGGCAGACGGACGTTGAATGTCTTGCTTGCCTGTTTGTTTCCAGAACAGCTCGATCGACCTCTTGCCTGCGCTTGGCTGAGCCATTCGAGCGAAATCGAACGACATTCTGTGTGAATTGGTGAAATCTCAAGCACAGAACTCGGACTCGCTTGTTGGTGGTCCGACTGCTGCAAACTGGGCGGCTTGCATCGGTGGTGGCACACGGCAGTCGCGTCCCGAGAGCAGCACACCCTCGAAATTAATTTTTTCTAGTTTATAATATACTGCATGAAATAAAACGCAGCGTTTTGCTCACACACACACTCTTGCTCTCCCTTGGACCAAAGGACGAGAGGATGCCTTCCACCGGAACTGCGAGACAAGTTTGGTGCCTCGGTAAATCGACCCGTTCTCTCTCCTGTGTGTGTCTGCCCCTGACCAATCATTCACTTATTTTCCGTCACACTGAGACCATCACCAGCAAGACCCCTTTTCCCGTGCCTCTCGACGCGCCTCTTTCGCTCGTCAGCTGCGTTCCTCGTCGTAGTACTGCCGGCGTCGAGAGACACTTTGTTTTTTCTTTCTACTTTTAAATATTTTTCTTGTTGCTCATGTAAACAGAGTCATATGAACCTGTGAATGTCCTCGATGCCGTGCACTCTGTCTCTCTCCCTCGCTAAGCTGCTGTCAATCTGCTGCACTGTGGACAGCGTCGTTCCGACGACGCCTTGGGACCATCTCGCTAGGAGTTGGCCAAGACTTTTCCTCCTGGCTGAACCTTCGGCTCGTGAGTCGCCTGTGCCTGTCTCGTAGTAGAACAGCTCCCCGCCCTTCCCGGAAACACTTTGAGCTTCCCTCCTTTCCCTTCTGCATCTGTCGACTCCCTCCCTCTCTCCCTTCCATCGTTCGTTCACCACCTTCATCGTTTGGACCCCTTCCGTCCTCTTCACCACCTCCATCTTCCTCCTATAGCAACAAAGGCGTGGCGACCTTGGGATCACTCCTTCGCTTCGACTCTGATCTTCAGTGCCTCTTCTCGACGTCTTGTCTTGTGCTTTTGATCATCTTGTCTACCTTCTTTGGTCAAATTGGAATCCACAACACCCATCAAAATAGACAGTATTTGTTGTGCCCTCTCCGCCAACCCTTGTCGTCATGCCTCGTACCAAGCCAACCTCGCCCAACTCGGCCTACTACAGCCCCGATCCCAACACCCCCACGTTCTCGCCTCCTGGCGAGTATACCGAGTTCCAGACCCTCCGACCAGGTACACCAGGAAGCTTTGGTCGGTACTCTGTCGCCAGCACCAACCTCGAAAAGTACGATCAGGACGGCCCCCACACTCCACAAGCACAGGCTCTTTTGTCCCATGACGACGGCGCCCAGCGTTCTAGCGCCTATTACTTTGACAAGGAAGGCGGTGCTGCTGCTGCCCATTCTGCTTCTGATGCATACCAATACCAGGGCAGACGGGGCCAAGGCTTCAATCCCGCCAACGCCGCTGCTCTCGAACATGGGTCTCCCGCTAAAAAGCGCGCTGGCTTCATTCGACGCAGACCCATCCTCTTCAGTGCCATCCTCCTCCTCGTCCTCATCGCTGCCGGTGTCGGTGCCGGTGTAGGTATTTCGCAGTCCAACAAGTCCAATGACAAGAACCTTTCCGCCACCAACACCAGCGCCAACTCTGGATCCGGCTCCGGCTCCAACTCCCCCTCCTCTTCCTCCTCCCCTTCCTCGACCAGTCGTGGCAGTAGCGCTGGCTCCCCTACCACCTCCTCCGCTCCCAAGATCACTCCTTTCGCCAAATACAGCTGGACTGACACCGGCACCAAGGCTTTCGGTGTCAGTCTCGGCTCCTGGCTTGTCCTCGAGCGATGGCAGCTCGAAGATTGGATGGTTGAACAGGGCGGTGACGATGCTTGGGACGAGTGGAGCTTCACTCAGAACCTCGGCAGCAAGGCCGCTTCCGTCCTCACCGACCACCAAAACAGCTGGGTCACCGAGGCCGACATGGACACCTTGCAGAACACCGGTGTCAACCTCGTTCGTATCCCCATTCCCTTCTGGGCCTTCATCCCCACCATCTCGGGCGAGCCTTACTACAACAACTTGACCGCATACAGGGCCCAGCTCGACAAGATGCTTCAGTGGTGCTACTCGCGCGGCATGTATGTCATGCTCGACCTCCACGCCATGCCCGGTTCGCAGAACGGCGACCAGTCCAGCGGTCACAACACCACCAACATTCAGTGGTTCTCGCAGGCCAACCAGGACCGTTCCGATACCTTCCTCAAGAATGTTCTTTCCTGGGCCACCTCGAGCCAGTACAGCTCCATCATCAACTCGATCGGCGTCGTCAACGAGCCCCGTGTCGTTAACAACAACTGGGCGGTTGACCAGTCCCGCTTCCAGATCACCCAGAACTACTACGAGCGCAGTTACGCTCTTTGCGTCCAGAACAACATCCCCATGACCTTCCACAACGGCTTCGCTCCCGGCAGCGTCACGGACAAGATGAACCTCTGGAAGTCCTTTGTCTCGGGCAAGGACCCCAACATGCTCATATACGAGGACCACCCGTACCCAGGCTGGTTCCAGACGCCTGAACCGGGCCAGTCCCAGATTCAGTCGTCGGTCTGCGAATACGGTGCTGCGGGAAGCTCCTTTGGCATTCCCATCATCATGGGTGAAATGTCGGCCATTCAGAACACCAACTCGTCAAGCTACGCCACCACCTACCTACAGATGCAGTTCGCCACGTACGGTTGGTCCGCAGGGTCCATTTTCTGGAACTTTAAGGCCAACGCGTCGCAGAACCCAGTGCTCGCCCTCTCGCCCAACTTGATGCAGCTCTACTCGTATGTCGACCTCGTCGCTGCTGGCACCATGCCCAACCCGGGCAAAGGCGGAAACATTCGCAACTTTTACTCGAGCCTGCCCAACCCTTGTGGCGGGTTCCAGACCTACGGCTGGAGCAACCCTGCGCCATGACCGTGTCAACATCATATGGACTTTTTGCTTTTGTTATGATATTCCCTTTCGTTCGCTTTCGTCGTGCCATATCAATCACCGCATTGCCTTTTTCGGGCCGGAGTGTGTCTGAGATCGCCGTACATGTGTTTCATTTGTCGAAGTGTCGAGATGAAGCGAAGCGGCACCCTTTTGGGCGTCGTTGGAGTTGCGGCCATCTAAGTTAACGTCACGCCCATGCCTACATGCACGGAATGACAGTCGCCCTCCGCATTGTTTCGTGTTTGAACGCAGAAATCGACTCGATTGTTTCGAATGACACAGAACGGAACTCGAAGAAGAGAGAGAGAGAGAGAGCGCGGAAAGGACAGTGAGGGAGAGTAGGGAAAAGACAGTAAGAGCGACGAGAAAGGACACGTGTGAAGCCAAGTTACCTAGCGAAAGGAATGTCGTTGGTAACTTCCTGCAACTTGTCATACAGCACGGCCCGCCTGTTACCATACGCATCCTTGACCAACCACTGCGCATGCGCTGCGGCCTCCCTTTCTGTCAAGTCCGGTTTAAACCTATCCCTCAGCCTGTCGATCGTAGGCATGCCCTTGAAACTCGGCAGCTCGGTGCCCAACATCAACTTGCACGTATCCACAATCTCGTCGCAGAACGGCCGCGCCGCCAAAAACGCCTTGACCACCAACTCTTCGAACATCCTGAACCCTTGACTGCCCGGTCCGCCCATCACGTCGATCATCTCGTGGCTGAGCTTGAACGAGTACGGCTCGAAGCGCATGCCTCCCGGTCCGATGTCGAACAAGAATCCAAAGTCAATGTGCACCAGATGTCCATCGCCATCGATCATCATGTTGCCATTGTGACGATCGCGGATCTGTAGGATGTGGCACACCACCGAATACGCCGCCATCGACTGGATAAAGTTGATTCTCGCCTTTTGAAACGCCACCGAATCCGGATTGCCGTACTTGCCGATGAAGAACGTCAGCAGGTGGTTGATCTTGGCGCGTCCCATTTCGTCGCGCGACGTGGCGTTGGGCACGACGTCGATCACTCCGCACCCCGGGCCGGTAGCTGTCACTCTGTACGGGTTGAGGTACAGATCCACACCCACGGTAGTGTAGACATTTTTGAACATCGCAATCACCTGCAGCGCCAGCACGTCCTGTCGGCAGTCGTCGCCTACTTTGAAGATGGCTGCCTGCCACACGTCCACCCCCGTCTTCTTGGGTGGGGTGTTTTCATCACCCTCATCGCCCGGCTTGATCACCTCGCGGTGCACCTTGAACGTGGCCATGAACGGCGCCTTGGCGTGCGACTGCAGCGGTCGGCCCGACTTGCGGTCCAAGTCCACCACCACACCGTCCGCATTCGACGGCAGGTACACACCAGGATCCACCTTGATCTTGGCCATCTCTTCATCGATCTTGGCCTTCTTCTCTGGTTTGCTCTTTTTGATGTATGGCTTGAGCTTACCCGAGATCGACGTAACTTCGTTGAAGAAGCCAAACTCGCGTTCGTAAAAGTCCTGCGCTTCACCGGAAAGCGCATTGACGATGTTCTCCACCATGCGGTCGAGCGTTGGCTTCATGGGATCTTCCTCTTCGGCGTTGTCATCGCGGTAGCTGTTGGCCTTCATGTTCCAGATGATCTGGTGGCAGAAGAGTTGCGAGATCTTGGATGTCTCGAAGATGAAATGCTCCACGTAGCCGTACGCATCGGTGCGCAGAGCTTGCACCACCTGCGGCACGTAAAAGAACGTTAGCTCGACTGGATGTTGCTCGAGCGAGCGCATGGCGTATTGCAGCACCATTGGGTGGTTCTCGTACTCCGGTTGGAAGAGGTCGATGGCTTCGACGGGCGAGACAGCGGCCCAGTATTGAAGCCACTTGAGATCCGCGTTCTCCTTCTTGGCCAGCTTGAGATGGTCCTCCAAGAGATACTTAAGCGCGGCCGGGATGTCGACCGTCTTGTACGGCTGGCTGCGGATCAGTCGACCCAGCGTGCTCTTGAGCGCCTTGGATTGGAAACGCAGGCCAAGCTGCACTGCCACCGCAGGGCTGATACGCCAAGCTGACTCGACGAGCCCACCCCAGCTCGCCTCGGTCATCGACTTGCTCAGCGTGCCGACAAAGTCGGAACCCCTGCTGCTGTTGTTCAATGGGTTGGCCCAAACGGACAGACGCGCGTACTCGTTCTCCACCAACAGCTGCAGCAGCTTCTTCTTCTCGTTAAACAACTTGACCGCCTCCTGCAACGTCAACCCGCCGGGCATGCGTACCGACGACAGCGTTGGAGGGAAGCTCGTCACGTGCTGGTCGGCACGCACCACATCGCGCTGCAGCAGGTTGAGCGTCTCTTGCAGCACCTGCATGTCGGCGCTCAGCTGCAGACGGTTGCCGCCGAACGACCACTGCGGCGAGCCGGCGAACCAGCCGAAGGCGAGCTTGTACAGCGCTTCGCGAAGGTAGTGCTCCACCAGCCCCTCGAGCTGGCTGGTCTGGATTAGACGCAGGCCAAAGTTGAGCAGAGTGAATCGAGCTTCTCGAGACAGAGGATGGGTGCTCATGCGGTCCACGGCGGCGCCCGCATGCTGAAGCAGGCGCACCAGTGAAAGCACCATGGTGGGGTCGCGGTATCGGAACGCCTGGAACCGGCTTGAGATGAGGTGGATGAGCGTGAGGTGTGGAGTAAAGAGGCGAGCGGCCTGCTCCTGCTCGGCGGTGATCTCTTGGCGGTCAAAGGCACCCATTTCGGTCTTGCGTAGGAAGGGGTGCTTGGAGGTGAGATTAGGCGAAAAGATGCCTTTGCGAGCCTTGGCGGTCATAGCCCAGCCAATGGTGAGCTCAACCATGATCTTGGTCTCGACTTGAGGACGTGCGCCAATCACCCAAGTCCACACCTGGCATGCCGTGGAGATAGCCTCGGGCGTGAAGACGAGGAACGGGATCGAGACGATAAAGTGGAGCAGCTCGTAGTCCGGCTCGGGCAGCGCAACCACCAGCGCGGCGGTTCGGTAGAGCAGACGGCGGAGCTCGGCAAAGGGAAGCACCCTGCGCTTGCTACTGACGCTGTCGGACAGAGCAGCAAGCTGTTGGCGGCACTCGGCGACGCTAGCAGGCGACATGTTGGTGGTGGGGTCGTGCGAGAGCTCGACGAGACCTTTGGTGAGCGCAAGGTGGATGCCCGTCATCTCGCCAAGGTAGGTGCTTTTGGCAGAAAGCTCGCCGATGAACGAGCTGCTCGCGTCGGAGCGCCATCCACCGAGGTTGGGCAGCAGACGTTCCTTGCGAGCCGAAACGGGCATGCTGCGAGCGTACTCAAGTGCAACACTCTTGCCGAGCTCGCTGCGGTCGGGCAGGAACGAGTCGTCAAACGTGCCGAGGTATCGCTCGAGGATGCCCTGCAGCTCGAGCGGGGCCAGGGCGATGATGGACGAGAGGTACTCGCGCGACTTGGTGAGGAACTGCGAGAGAATCTCATTTCTCTGCACATACGAGTCGGACAAGTCGAACGAGATGTTGGCACGCTCCGAAGTGTAATGGTAGGTTGGGGCGAACTCGTCCTTGTACTCGGCCTCGCAGCCTTCGCGAAGAAGCGTGAGGATCTCGAGCATGGTGGTCACCACATCCTGGTCGCACAGCAACGACGGCAGCGCATAGACGAGCTTGTTGAGGATGTTCTGCGAGACCTGGCGCACCTTGGGCACACGGTGGCAGCAGCCGAGCATGAGCGCCTTGACCTCGTTGGCCACACGCGGATCGAGCGTGTGCCTGTTGACCTGGGTGCCGAGATCACGAATAAAAAAGTCGATCACTTTGTCTGCGATCGCCTGCATCGATCCAACCAGGGCGCTGTTGTTGACACCCTCGTTGGTAAAGTAGGAGAGCACCATGGAGGGACGACCCATGCGGCTGCGAAGACACTCGAGGTCGTAGATGGTAGAGAGGAACGTGACTTGCGCATAGCTGAACGAACGGACGTCGGAAGCGTGCGTGGGGATAACAGCGCTCAGTGCCTTGCGCTGCGAGTCGAGCGTCTGGTTGGAGAACTCGCGCTTGAGCACCGAGTTGTACTCGAGATCGCTCTCGAGATAGTTGTGGGCCGTCTCCGGGACCAATGTGGGCGTCTTGAGCGAGATGGAGCTAAGCGCTTTGCCGACAATCTCAGCCTGTGCTTCGGCAGCCGAAGTAGGGCGTCCGATGGTATTACCTTCGGCGGTAATATTGTTCTTGATGTTGGAGGGCGAAGCAAAGCCGAAGAGTACAGAGAGGAACCACATGTTGCGGAACAGCGATACCATCTCGGTGGTGGGCTGCACTTCTGGATGGATGTCCTTGTGCTCAAGGACGGCGGCGATGGCTGGGAGGAGGGTGGCGAGATCCGTGTTGAGCTCAGCCAGCTCCTCGGCGCTGCTCTTGCCGGAGGAAGCAACAGTCTGCAACTGCATGCCCTTTTCTGCGAAGAGCTGGAGCAGCTCAACGAGGAAGATCTCCTTGCGACCGCCGGAGGCTTCGTTTTCGTCCGAGGAGGCCGAGTCTCGCTCGTCACGTTCGTCGAGACGACCGAGGCCACGGGCTAGCTTGAGCTGAGCCGACTCGACGGCCACCGCAGCGCGGCGGCTGGCACCACCGGTAAGAGCACTTCTGGAAACCGCAGAGAGGGCTCTCACCACGTCAATGTAGGCGCTGCGAGGACCGGCGAGGGCCAGGGGCACGACGTTGTCGAGGATTGCCGCCTCTGCGGAGATGTCGGCGTTGCGGAGACGCTGCAGCAGCATCGATATGGTCAGCGCAGTCACATCGGGTTTGCCCACCTCCAAAGCAAGGCGCGAGATGACGGTGATGGTGCTGAGGTTGATGAGCCTTCGTTGGTCTTCGGAACGAGCCGAGATGTTGGCCTGCGAACCAGACATGGGGATGCCGTTGACTTGGTCGCGGGCAGTGATGGCTCGCGATGCACCGCTGCGCACAGAAACTCCGCTGCCGGCAACGCCACCGACACCAAGACCACCCGGAGTGTCCCTTCCGAGATAGTTGAGGAGGTTGTACATGGTGGAGACGACCAAATCATCGCCGGGAGCAATGGTGACGCACGAAGCGAGACAACGGGCGGCAGCTAGCAGCACAGGCGAGCTGGCACCGCGGGCGCTGGGCGCAAAGATGGGGATGGGCGAGGTGACAAAGTGGCGAAGAACGCGGGTCATGGGAAGGGCGAGCGCGCTGTTGTTGCGGACGAGCACACCAACGCTTTGCAGAGCAGCTCCCTGCAAGCGTGGGTCGTAGAGGGGCGCAGTCTCGCTCAGAAGCGAGCGGATGCGAACAAAGACGTTGTTGTCGATGTTGACCCCGCCGGCGAGACTGCGGGCGACAGAGCAGAGTGCCGAGAGCTTGAGACTTTCGGCAAGGATTTCGGGGACGTGGAGCTCGGGAAGAACCTCAAGGCTCTTGAATCCCTCGCTGAGGAGGAAGCGCTGGACGTCGTGGAAGCTCTTGTTGCTGGCGCGGAGAACGGCGTAGAGAGTGTCGTCGAGGTCGTGCAAGGAATTCTTCAAGGTCTGGGTGGGGGTTTGACCGAAAGCGGCCGACCTGTCTGTGCTAGAAGCAAGCGAGCCGATGACGGGAACACCAGCGAGGAGGCTGCCATTGCCGTTGCCATTTGGAGCTGCACCGTTGGCAGAGCTGCTGCTGTTGCCATTGGCGTGACCATTGGCAGCCGCGGCCGTGGAAGGCGAGATGGAAAAGTTAGGATCGACCGAGTAACGGAGGAGCGAGTTCCAAGCCTTTTTGGTGGCGCCCGGAGCGAGGATGGAGCGGCTATGGATGTGCTCGGCGTCATTCTGAGTAAAGTCTGAGTCGAGGTCGAAGCGATCTGCCTGCGACTGACGGCTGGGGTCGATGCGGTCAAGGTCGAGACCAAGCTTCTGGAAGTCAGAAAAGTCCTCGATGGGAGGACGAGCGTTGACAGCGAGCGCTTGGGCCAAAGCAGTGGCAAGGATGTCGATGGAGGAGAGGAGGATGTAATGACCCGAAAGCGCCACGCCAGCGAGGCGATACCTGGCGAGGAATGAGATGCGGTAGTCCTGCGTATCTTGGGCTGAGGAAGGATCGCCGGCAAAAGTGAAACCACCTTCGGGCCCAACGAGGTCGGCATCCTCGTCCTCGTCACCAGAGAAGAAGGTGTCGACGCTGGCCTCAGACTGGTCATCGGTGGGTCGGACGGTGGCCACTTTGGGAGCACGTCGGGTAGCTCGACCCGCCTGCTGACGTACGTCGGTTTGAGCGTGGAGGAGCAAAAGTGCCTCGTTGAGCCTCCTCACGGTCTGAGTGGAGACGAGGATGGGGTTGAGCACGTCGGCAAGGCGAGCGAATTCGTGCAGCTTCCAAGCGAACGAGGTGGTCGCAACAGCTCTGTAAAAGCCATTGAAGAGGGGCACGAGCTTGACAACGACGGTGTGTCCATCGCCAGTAGTGGCACCGAGCGCATCGCTGAGCTTGGCGGCAAGATCAAAGACGGCGTTGACACAACGAGTGCGATGGTGAGGAGCGTTGATGGCGACGCGCAGGAAGCTCGAGATGAGAGCGTACACGAGCTGATCGGGGAGCGGGTGCTGGGACCAGCTCATGTCCTGGTCAAAGTCGATCAGGGTGAGCTGGCGAAGGAGCTGCTCGAGATCGTCGAGGACGGGGACGAGATGCTCATCGTTCTTGATGTCGGTGGTGTGCTCCGTAGATCGAGAGGCCGAGGAAATGGAAGAGGCGAAGAGCGCCAGGCTGATCTGCGTCCTAGCGGCGGAGGCTGAGAGAAACAGCTTTGAGCCAGTGGTGACTTTGCTGGTGGTGGCAGACTGGGCAAAGACGGAACGGACGTGGGATCGAGCCGAAGGGACGTTGGCAATATCCTCGGCCAGGTTGAGAGCCAAGCTGTCGAGGATGAGCTGATGGGTGGGCAGGTCAAGGCTGTCCATGGTGACGAGAGCACCGAGATCGTCTTTGAGTTCTTTGAGATGAATGTGGATGTCGTCCTCCAACAGGCGACAGCGGACGAGATGGTGATGGTGATGAGAGGGATGAAAGGACGAAAGGAACCGTGCGAATTGGCCCGCACGCGCGCTCCGCACTGACTGAAGAGATTCGAGTGTGATTTTGTGGAGAAGTGCTGTGCTGTGCTGTTCTGATGCAGTGTGACAGAACCGAAGGTTGTGAAAGGAAGAAAGAAAGCGTGAAAGTCGCCTTTTTCGATTTTCCTCCTTTTCCCCGACTTTGCTTTACCGAAACCAACGTTTAAGCTGAGAGAGCCAGTGTCTCACAGCTTCGAGGGTCTATCCATGCACTCTACTCAGTAGACAGACGTTATCAAGGTTACGCAGATTGCATATCAGCTCTAACTACAGAGCGGCACAGGCTCGAAGGGACCAGCGGCCAGTATCGAGCTTGGTATCCGCAGCTGGGACTATGTACACTGAGACCCCCTTTGGGAGGCAGGATGATCTGCTCATCTCCAAATCGAGCACACAAGCACATCGCAGAGTCGATGGGCTTGGACACTAGCACTTGCACGACGATCCATCTTCCATGGTCGTTTGCGCTGGTGCAGCTGTCACGTCGATATCTGCAGTTCCACATGGCAAGGCAAGCACCTCAGTTAGTCGACGTTGTTCCTTCCTCAAAAGCATGACTGCAGCGAACACTTACTCTTGTTGGCGGCAGTGCCACCATTCGCAGCATCTGCATCCTTGTCCATTCCGGGAAGTGCCTGTGCGATCTTCTTGAAGAGCACTTTGACATTATGGCCTGCCTTGGCCGACGTCTCGATGAACATGACGTTGAACTCTTGCGCCTTTTTCTCTGCTTCTTCCGTGGTCACTTGTCTGCCCAGGTTCAAAAGTTGTTTGCCGATGGTCAGCCGCCATCTTTCGGCATGATCCGCAGTTCGATTGTGCATACTCACCTCTTGTCGCTCAAATCCGTCTTGTTGCCCACCAAAACAATGATGACGTCGTTGCCGCGCTCTGCTCGGACATCGTCAACCCATTTCGCTGTGTTTTGGAATGATGCTCGGTCTGATGCGTGCGGTGGAACGAGAAATAGAATGGAAGTCAGCAGCTTAGTTCAGTATTGGCGAGAAGAGTTGGTGCTATCGGTTGCTGCATACTCACTCGTAATGTCATAGACGACCACAGCCACGGACGAGTCGCGGATGTACGATGGAATCAAAGAGCGGAAACGTTCCTGCCAAAAAATGAGCCAACACGTATCTACTCGTTAGTACATCCATCCTCTATTGCAGCGCATCAACGAAGCGCGAAAAACTTACCTGTCCTGCGGTATCCCATAGCTGCAGACGAACCGTCCTGTCTTCGAGGTACATGGTTTTCGAGAGAAAGTCGATGCCGATGGTCGCTTGATATGTGTTGTCGAACGTATCGTACATGAATCGTGTGATGAGCGATGTCTTGCCTACCGACTGCTCGCCGAGAAACACCAGCTTGAACTTTCGGAGTGGCTGGCCGAATTCGGCTGTGCTCGCCCCTGGTGCGTTGGACATGTTGGGAAAATCGTGTGGGAGCTTATGTGGACGATGTCTCTTGATACACCTATATCGAGCGTGGGCAGGAATGTTCCTCGAAAGGTGTGGAGCCTTGTTTTGCGGTCAGAGCGCTTTAACGAGCTGCGGAGCGTGCGGCGAGGGATACGGCGACAAGTGCGCGTGCCAATGCTATGTAATGCTGAGCAGAGAGTATCGTGTATGCTAGCGCGTGTGTGTGCCTGATCCAGAGGCGGAAGCGTAGAGGATGATGGATGGTGATGATAAAGATGATGGAAGATGGTTGCCGAGCGAGGATTGAATTGATTCCAAAAGTGTCAATCAGACCGACACGCTGTCTTGTAGCTGCATGTGGGCAGGTTAGCCTCTCCCTGTCTCTGTCTCTCTCCGCGCAGTGCGGCAGTCGCATGGCCCGCTCGCTGCTCCTCAACGTTGCATTCCACCTGTCTCTCTCTGGCAAAACCCTCTCGCGAGACGCCGCATTTCTCGCACGAACTCTATCTTTCAGCCATGGACTCAGCGGTCTAACACACTCCGACCAGCAGGTCCCCGCTTTCCGATCATGCCTCTCTGTTGCTACACTGCAGGCTATCCTCCCAAGGACAGAGGCCACAGTCTGATCAAAGGTCTGGTCTGGGGACATAGCGATGGTTCCGGCCTCAGTGCTCGCAGACAAGAGGCCGATGCCAGCCTGAGTGGCCAACGCCTTTTTTGCACAAGACGAAACAAATGCAGCGGGTAATTCGTGCAACAAAAGCAACGCCTGTCTTGAAGTGGGTGGCCTCCTCTACTCGTCGTGAAAGTCGCTTGATGGCCCGTTGGAAACTCGAGGCTACGAGAACCCGCCAAGCCGCATCCACTCCCGCATCCACTCCATCGACCGCCGGTCCTCGCACTGAAGTCAGACAGACTCTGAGAGCAGGCTGCTCTCCGTATCACACCCAGAACCATTCTGCAAGCGCGAAGTAGAATCAATTTACAACATCTGAAGAACAACAAGGAACGGGTGCAAGCAAGTTAAACACACAAAAGAGTCGATCCCCCTTAGAACGAATGCTAGTTCTGTGTATGGGGCGCTCTCGAACTGCTTCTGTCGACGCAAGAAGGTTGCAGCTTTTTACTTGTAGAGAGCACGCTTGGCAGCCCGCACCACGACAGCAGTGTCGGGGAACGAGAGCTTCTCGAGGTTGGCAGCGTATGGCGTAGGCACGGCGGCACCAGTGACACGCTCGACGGGTGCATCCAGGTGGTCAAAGGCAAAGTCGTTGACGGTAGCAGCAATCTCGGAACCCACCGAGAACTGAGGGAAGCCACTCTCCACTGTGACGATGCGGTTGGTCTTGCGCACGGACTCGAGGATGGTGTCGACATCCATGGGTGCGATGGTGCGCAGGTTGATCACCTCGGCCTCGACGCCCTCCTCCTTCTTGAGGATCTCGGCCGCCTCCATGGCGTAGTTCATGCCGATCGAGTGCGAAACGATGGTGATGTCCTTACCCGGTCGCTCGATCTTGGCCTTGCCGATGGGGATGGTGAAGTCATCCGAGAGCGCCTCCTGCGAGATCTGGAACGACTGACCGTAGAGGATCTCGTTTTCAAGGAAGACGACCGGGTTGGGGTCGCGGACGGCCGATTTGAGCAGACCACGGCAGTCCTCGGCGGACCAAGGCGAGACGGTCTTGAGACCGGGGATCTGTCCGTACCAGGAGGCATAGTCCTGCGAGTGCTGCGCACCGACACCGGCAGCGGCACCGTTGGGGCCACGGAAGACGATGGGACAGGGCACGTTACCACCGGACATGTAGTACGTCTTGGCACCGGAGTTAATGATCTGGTCGATGGCCTGCATGGCAAAGTTGAAGGTCATGAACTCGCAGATGGGACGCAGACCCGAGAGGGCAGCACCGACGGCGAGACCAGCGAAACCGGACTCGGTGATGGGGGTGTCGATGACACGCTTCTCGCCGAACTTGTCGAGGAGACCACGGGTGATCTTGTAAGCACCGTTGTAGCGGGCCACCTCCTCACCGAGGATAAACACTTTGTCGTCGCGCAGCATCTCCTCCTCCATGGCCGAGTTCAAGGCATCTCGGACGGTGATCTCCTGGGGCTTGCCATCGGTGGAAGCGTTGCGGGTGCTGGAAGGGATAAAGGCGGTGAGGGCGGCCGGGTTAGTTGTGAGGCGCGAAGAGCTGGCGACGGGAGATGACGAGGACGAGGTAGCCTTTTCGAGCAGACGCGAAGGCTGCTTGGCAGCAGCGGTGTTGGAGAGCGATCGAAGACCAGTTCGGTTGACGGCCTGGACACGGGCCAAGGAGGCGAAAGCGGAGCGAGCGGCGGCCATTTTGGGGAGCTTCGACGACAGCAGCGACGCTAGCGACGACGGTGTGGATGGTATAGGAATGATGTGTGGAGAGAAGAGGAGAGGATGGAGAAGAGAAGAAGACGAGGAGGGGGTGAGTTGAGATCGGGAACAGCGACGAGACACGCAGAAGAACTCTCGTCTAGGATAACGACCGACACAGCAACACGCGCGCTCTGAACACCCTCAAAAGGAAGAAACCAAAATCAAAAAAGCAAAACTCAAAGGTGTTCAAAGGTGCGGCGAGGCAGAGGCGAGGAAAAAAAAAGAAAGAACGAAACAGAGAGAGTGAGTGCGAGCCATCCAAGCATCCGTGGAGGCAAAAAAAGAGAAAGACTGAAGCTGCAGCCGTGTTTTCCAACTGGCGTCAGCGTGGCATCGATAGGATGGATACTGCACGAAGAAATTGGGATGCTCGGTCAAATTCCGGCGAAGCATCGACAATACAAACTGGGTGAGAATCGACTAAACTCGGACTTTGTTCGGCGCCACTGGTCGAATACAAACGCCTCTCATCAGCGAGCAACCAAATTCCGCCTTCCCAACAACTCTTTCCACGAAGCCGCCGCACTCCGCTGATCTCTACCATTTGAGCTCATCTCCCCACTCTTGCGCTTCCATACGCTGAATCATGATCCATCGGGATGCTTTCCGAGAGCTACAAAGCTGCCCGATGATAGCGAAGAAGACCTGCACTCCTAATGACAGCCATAGCAAGTGGTATGGCCTTGCCGAAAGTAACACCGTCTGGTTGTGTCCTGCCATGATTTCTATTCTCTATCCTTTTTTTGGTGATTATCGATGCGGAGAGCAGAGACTCCGAAGGCAAGACCTTGGTTGCTGTCAGGCTCACAGAGCCGTCATGACTTTGGTTCGAATCGCTTCTAGTGTCGCATGTCACGCTGCTCGCCACACGATGTTGTCAAGAGGCGAACTTGACGGCGAGTGGCCTTTGGTCTTGTCAAGGAGGGAGCAGTCTGAGCGGCGAGGAGATCGACCGACGACTGCTGTTGGAGTAGCGCTATTTCAAGTGATCTTGCATATTCCTTTCGCCTTTAACGGTGACAATCGGATCAAGGCGGAAGCGGAAGTCAGACATCACGGCAGAGGCGAAGGTCAGCGGCCTGTTCCGCATCTGACCCACGCGGCGTCGCCCGCTTCGCGCGTTGAAGCGGCAAAGCAAAGGCACTGCTTGCTGTTCCTCCTGCCTGTTGGGGTGGGGGACGGGCATCGGTGTGGACTCTGCAGCCTGTCAGCGTCTCGTTCGAATTTGACCGGCGTCTGCCTGTAGCAGATCGTCGGAATCGGTCCAGAGCGTTAAATGCAGACCCGATCGATACACACTCCTGGAGAGCAACGCGTGCGTCCGTCCGCTTGCGCCTCAAACGTGGTCTGATCACGCAGAATAGCAAATTCGTCGGAATTTTCTTGGTCGCTGTCGGCTGCTGCATGTCTTTTTTCCTTACACACAAAGCAAAGAGGGAGAGAAGCGAGTGTGTGTGAGTGTGAGTTTGAGCCGGACCCGATTCATCCTCAGCTCATTTCACAATCCAGCTTTCTGGTGCGTTGCTCGCAAGTGAAAATCAACGCTGCCATACACATCGCAGAACACCCTCTTCCACTTACGCTCACCATCCTCATCTCACTCGGGCGGACACTATCTGCTTTCGGAAGCAGAACCTTTCGCTGGAAGACATCGGCACTGCATTTTCGACACACACGCCGAGGTGGCTCCCACTTTCGAATCTCGGCTCCACCGCGCAACCGTCGGCTTCTCTGCCGAATCTTTCGACTCAGCACTCGCTCTCCACAAGTCTCTGGGAGTGCAGCATCACAACCTGTCTGCAGTCGCGCAAAGCACTCGTTGACTCCCATTTGGAACGACCTTGCGCCGACTTTCGTGATCGACTCAGCACTCGAGCACTTCCTCCGTCACCGTGTCTGCATCCTATCAGCGTCCTTCCATTTCGATCTCAAACGTACACTTGAGAACATCCCGTTCATTTATACACAACATGAGTAAGTAGCTGAAGACAGACCTGCGCAAGAATAACGACGTTGAAGCGTACTGACGTGCTCCACCGCTACCTTTTGCTCTCAAAGTGGACGATCTCACCGAAGCCAGCAGCGACTACGCAGCCAACTCGTGGGTCACCTGGTTCCTTTCTACGAAGGGCAACGAGTACTTTTGCGAAGTCGATGAAGACTACATCCTCGATCGCTTCAACCTCACTGGCCTCAACGCCGAAGTGCAGCACTACCCTCAGGCGCTTGATCTCATCACCGACTCGCTCGAAGATGACCTCTCGGACTCGATCCGCGATTCGGTCGAGGCGCAGGCAAAGCTACTCTACGGCCTCGTACATGCACGCTACGTTATCACCACACGTGGTTTGGCAAAGATGCTGGAAAAGTACAAGCGCGCCGACTTCGGAAGATGCCCGCGCGTTCTTTGCTATCAACAGCCTTTGCTACCAGTCGGGCTCAGCGACAATCCGTTCCAGAAGGCGGTCAAACTGTTTTGCCCACGATGCGAAGATATCTACTCGCCTAAGAGCAGTCGGCACGGTACCATCGATGGCGCCTTCTTCGGCAGCACGTTCCCGCACATGCTCTTTATGGTGTATCCCAACGTTTTGCCCTCCAAATCGCCGGCCTCGCAATCGCCCTTTTTGCTCAACTCGTCGACCTCACAGCACCGCGCCGACGCACGCTCGAATGCCGAACAGGCCGATGTCGACGACTCGATCAATGTACTCCCCCCCGGCTACGGCGACGGCGCAGGCAATGGCTCGTCGCTGCCCGGCGCATCCTCGTCAGCGGTAGCAGCTGCTGCGGGTAGCGCCGCAGCCGGTGGCGGCCCCACTACGACTCCTGCCAATTCGACAGCCGCTGCTGCCGCTAAAGTGGAGCGCTACCGACCGCGCATCTTTGGTTTCCCCGTACACGAGACGAGCAAGTTGCAGAAATGGCAGGACAAGATGCGCGATCAGCAGATCGAGCGTCTAGAAAAGGTAGAGGCTGCCGGGGGTATTGCTACGCCAGGTGCAGCTGCGTTTTTCCGCAAGGCTGCTCCTGTTGCAGCAACACCGTCACAGGCAGCTGCGTCATCGACAGTACCATCAACGGCAACAGCAACAGCGACAACATCAGCAGCAGCAGCAGCAACGGCGGCGGCGGTACCACCAGCTCACGCGGCGGCGCCATCACAGCCAGCAGCGGCGACGACCAGCACGCCATTGCAGGCTACTCCCACCACCGCACGCAGCTAGTAGAGAGTGATTTCGGAGCACCAACAGTGCACTGGCTGGGCTGTATACCACTTTTCCCCCTTCACATGAAACGCATCACGCAGCCAATTTGCGACGGTTTCTCAGGCTGTGTCGCCTCCTTTGCCTGCTGCACAATTGATCAAAGAGAACTGTATGCCTGCAATCCTAGGCCGTGCACGCTTTCGTGCTGTTGAGCAGCGAGTTGATGTCCCTCACAGGCAGGCAAAATGACACACGATGGAAAGTTGGAGACGGAAATCAGATCCATATTCCTTGTGTTCCACCGAAACCGGAGCATAAATGTGAACAGATAACGATCGCAGATCATGCGCTTGCAGGGCTACTCTAAACGTTTGTGGAGCAGATGATCTCGGCGACGAGGGCCTTCATGTCCTGAGCTCTAGCTGCGCCGGCTTCGAGCACTTCCTCGTGGTTGGCGGCCTCGGCGGAATCCTGGTTGAGCGTGGTTTGGACGAGTGCCTCGACCTTTTCGCCGCCTTGGGCCTCGGCGGCGAGGGCGGCTTTGAAGTCGAAGTAGGGTTTGAGGACGACCTTGTTGGTGATGAGGGAGATGGCGAGAACTTTGAGTCCGGCGTGGGCGGCGGCGATGGCTTCGGGGACGGTGCTCATGCCGACGGCGTCTGCGCCTACGGTCTTGAGGAAGCGGGCGTCGGCACGGGACTCGTACGAGGGGCCCAGCACATAGGCATATGTGCCGCTCGCGAGGGAGTCCGACAGGCCGAGCTTCTGGGCGGCGCGGTAGAGCGCGAGGCGAAGCTCCAAGTCGTACGCATTCGAGAGCGGCGGGAAGCGCGGGCCGAGTGCGGACAGGTTGGCGCCGATGAGAGGGTTCATGCTGGTCAGCGTCGGCAGCGACAGATGGTCGTGAATCGCCATGATGGTCCCCACCTCAAACGAGTCGTTCAACCCTCCGGCAGCGTTGGTCACAATGAGCGCCGAGATGCCCAGCAGCTTCATGACGCGTGTGGGGAACACACAGCTCGCCGCCGTATGCCCTTCGTACGTGTGGAAGCGCCCAAGGCATGCCACCACAGGCACGCGAGCCCCACCGGAGGACGAGGAAGAAATGTACCCGAACGCCAGCGACGACTTGTGGCCCTCAACCGTGCTCTCTGCGAATCCCGGGATCGAGGTGTACGGCACATGCACCGCGGATTCCAGCGATGAAGCCAGCCCGGACAGCCCAGAGCCGCTGTTCAGAACACAGTGCAGAGAAAATGAAGCGTCAGTATGCCTCGACTAAGGGTTCGTACGAGGAGATAACGGCAGAAAGAGTTCGCAAACGTACCAGATGATACCCCACTTGGGGTTAGCCAGCTCAGCCGGAACCGCAGCGCGAATCGCCTCGACGGCTTGCTTGAACTGTGCTGGCAGTGCGTCAATGTCTACCGATGTCATCTTGTGCAACGAATACTGAAGTGAGAAGTGGCGATGAGGGGAGAAAGAGAAAGCATCGAGTGTTGGTTAGTTTTCTTGCTTCCCGCCAAGCAGCGGAGCAGCCGTGCGAACCTTCGGATAATTTTGCCGATTGGGTGGAGAAGGGTTCTTTCTTTTTTTCTTCTGTTTGCTGCTCAGGCACCACTTGCGATAAAGGAAAAGAACCGGCACACGCACAGTCGACACAACCGTGCTTCCGTCGCTGTGATCCGACAAGTCGCTCGAAAGCGGTTGACAGTCGGTCGGAACGTCGGCTTTGGCAAGGCGTGTCCGATAAGCTCATCGGCCTCAACTCAAGGAAAGAGAGAGTCAAAGCTTGGCGAAGCGTCGTCGCGTGACTGTTGCTTCGGGCATCTCCGACGCGGCCATTCAATATGCACAAATTGAGCCTGTCACAGGACACCTCGTGCACGTCTGTCTACGTTGTGATTAGCTATTTCGCCGTCGCTATTGCTATGGTACATCCCGTCTCTCCATCGCAGGTCGTTCGGCGCTGCTACATCTCGTCCGAGCTAACATCTTCATCGCCAGAAAGCGTATCGACCGCCTGTATCGCTTCGTCCGACCCCCTCGACGGGTGCTGCATGCGCTCCTGCATTCGAGAAGCAGCAAGAGCAGCCGTCGTTGTCGACGAGGGTGTGTTGCTGCCCGTCCTGCTCATGAGTGCCGAGGTTGTCGTTGTCGACAATCCCGTCGAGATGGTCGATGGGTGCTCTGCCAGCTCGAACGATTCTATCCAATAGTCTAGCCCGCTGTCCCCTTTCTGCTGCTCCTGGCCGTCGAACCACTGCTCGCCGTGTCGAGCGCGTTGCATCATCCATGCACTCACTTCGCACGGATGCACCCTTCTTTGCGGCATCGCATCTGTAAGCTCGTCGTCGCGGCGAAGAGTAGACACGAGTTCCAAGCGCATTGTCGCCGACTTCGCATCAGATAAACGAGGTCGACGTAGTCCACGCAGCCAGCGTCTGTACTTCTCCGTGTATCCGACGTAGTCCTTCTCTGCATGCCCCACCAGAAGCAGCACTTCCAATGTCGAGCATCTGTCGATGAGCACTTGCAGCGGGTTGATGCTCCCCGTCAGGTCAAGTTCGATCGCACCGCTGTCCGCGCTCGCCACTGACGATGAAACAGGAGAAGAAACGATCATGGGTACGATCAGTCCGAGCTTCTGGAGCTGTGGTAAGCCAGCTAGCGTCGACGCCGTCGTTGGCGTAAACCTGAACCGAGGTCCGTGGAGCTGCAAGTGCGTCAGCCGGCTCCACCGCTGAGCGAGCCAAAAGTCACGCTCGAGGTCTCCGCCATAGTGGCCCACCAAGCAGCTGTATCGCTCCAACCTGTTGGAAAGCTGTGCAAACTGACGTTGCAGTCCGCGCGGAACGCCCTCCAGATGCAGCGTCTGCAACGCGTGGCAGTGCGAGAGGATGATGCGCACAAAGGGAAGCAGTTCCTTCTCGAAGTGTGTCTGCGCTTGCGAGGCGTCGAACAGCGCTGGTCCATACCCGTGTTCGAGCGAGGCCAGGCTGCGTGCGCGCAGAGTCAAGCTGCGCAACCTCGTTCGGGCGATAGTTCGGATGCCGATGCGATCCATGTCGAGCGACACGGCGAACGAGCGCATCTGCTCGAATCCATAGAGGCGCAGATCGGGCAGAAGAAGCGCAGCATAGATGGCTCGATGACAAGCTCTACTGACCCTTGCCAGCTCCAACAGCTGCTTTGAGGATGTGCCCGGCTCGTCCTGCGCCACATGGTGAGCGGCCAGCAGCACAATGTGGACGATAAGCTCGACGGGCAGCCGTGGATCGCCCACCACCGCGTTTCGAAGCGCGGACTTGCTTCCTCCGCCGATCGTCTCGATGTGCTGCTGCGTAAAGACGGCTGCTCTCCTTCGCGGCTTGGACGCAGGCGGCGGTGTCGACGTCCACGATTCAGCCAGCCGAGCAAACGACCAGAACGAATCTGATATCGTCATGTCGATGGCGCAACCATGGATGCAAAGCGTGTCAGGAACCGTGGACGGTACACTCCTGTGATGCGGAAACAGGTCTTAGATGGTGTTTGAGCAGAATGATCGAGATGTATCAAAGGTTGGGAAAGCGGTGGCGACCAAGATAACGGTGGAGGTCAAGCAAGATGAAATTAGCTTGCTGCTCGCGATCATACACGGCGAAGCGGGCCGACCAATGGATTTTTCTTTCGGCTTCTTTCCACGCCTTGAGCTTTCCCTCACCACGTTATTGGGAACACACCACTCATCACATCTAATCATCACTTATTCTGCCAGCACACGCAGAGGAGAATGAATCGATGGCTAAGATTGCCAGATGCGAACGAAGACATGCAGATACCAGAGTGAAACACAAATGAACAACGATAGAGTGGCCTACAAAGGAGTGGATATAGGAGGTCTACTTGTGCGTGCGCCGCAAAAGAAGGACCTCTGGAGAAGCCAAGGCCGAAGAAAGAGAAAAGGCGAGACGATGACGGAGCGCACAGGTGACTGGGACCCATACTACATAGCCACACAGTTGCATCCTGCGCCAGCAGGTGCATAAGGATCCTCGCCCTTGCTCACGGGACCCCATACAGATGGCACGAGGTAGTCACGCGTGCTCTTGCAGTAGTTGATGAGGCTGGCACAGCGTTGAGAGAGGAAGCGATACAAGGCCAGGAGTTAGTTTCGGGACGGTGCTGACACGAAGTAGTTAGAGCAGTGACGAGCATGATCTCGCAAGCTGGCTCTCGACGGCAGCAGTGTTGAGTGACTCACCTCTGACTGGCTTCCGAGACACGGATACGAGGTCGCTCGAGGTCCTCTTTCAAGCGCTGGTTGTGCTCTGTGAGTCTGCGCAGCTTGAGCTCCGACATGGATTGTTTGTGAGGCTTGACGTTCATCGTGGCGGCGTCGGTATTGCGTACGGAACGAGGGGAGACTTTGCTCGAGAGTGCAGATTCGTGTGGCCGTTGGAACGACAGGAGAGAGCGAGAAGATTTGCGGTTGCTGACTGAACGAGGGGCGACGAGATGGAGGACGAGATGGAGTTGCAGCTGCAAAAGCGGTTTCTGCGAGGGTCCAAGCGGAGAGCTGGCGATTCGCATGAGACGGCGTGTTTGGCACTTTAGTGTTCATTCGGCCGTTTTTGTCTTGAGAATTCGAAAGCTGTTAAATTGGGGTTCACATCGGTCAATCGACCGAATCACCGAAAATCAGATTTGCTTTTTCAGGTTTCATCTTTGTGCAGCTTTGCAGCGATAAGAAATCTGATCTCGCACAAATCAGAACCAAGCTCGTCTGGCGGGACGGTCGAGTCAACCTTGTGATGCATGCTCGGTTCCAGAGGAAGCAGCTTTCAGTAGACGAAGCAAGCGAGCAAGCAAAAAAAAAGTCTCCACATCTAACGCACTGTCGTTTCTTCTTGAGCCGTTGTGATCTCGTCGTCGACACTTGAAGCCACCATCATCATCCTCATCATCCGCCAGCCCACCCTCTTCGACCCATCTAAGGCGGCTCTACGACTCTACTCGCATCTACAGTAGGAGCATAATACCGACGTACTCGCCGATCTATCGTGCAGTCAACTCCGGCACCTTTCTTCACGGTATGTAGGCCGATTCAAGCATTCTCCAGCGCCAACAGCCACCGCTCGGAAGCTGAAGATGGCAAGACAGTGCGATTATCAGGAACGCTTCTATGCGGCACACACGTGCAGGTTCCGTGTCGCCCGGCAACGCAGAGCCACATTGCAATTGATTCGTGGACTCCAACTGACTCCAGATGCTTATACTTTTCCCCATTCTCTTCCTCTTTCTCGTCCACGGTTGCGACCTCGTCAACGTCTCTTTCGTCCGTTGCAATGGACCCACCCATGCGCGATTTGGGACTTGCGGGGACTTGCGGCTATCTCCATCATCTCGGGCAACGGCGATCCTTGTTTGATGTGATGGTGTTGATGCTCTTCTCGTACATCTCGGTCGATCCAACTTTCGACACTTCCGGTCCAAACCTTTCTTTCGCTCTAACACGCCATCACAATTTTCTGACGCTTCTTTTTTTCTTCTCGCTTTTCTTCGGCTCCCGCTCTCTGCGCTTTGTTGGCTTTTCGTTACTTCGCGCAATATCCCCGCGTCCTCCGCGCGCGCGCCTTCCGACGTTCCGCTGCAACCACGCTTCTGCAACGAACGGCTCTTTCCGCGGCGTCTCGTTTCATTGGACGGTCTTGCTTTTGCTGCTCGCTGCCAAAACTATTTTCCACCGTCCTCGACGCTGTCCTCCTCGAACAACGACGACGTGGTGCGGACTTGCAACTGCTTCTTCCTGTTCTTCTCGCCTGGTTCGCCGACGTCGCCTTCTGTCCGACCAATCCGCGTTGACCCTTTGTCCCCCACATCCGCCGTTCCGCCCATCCCTATTTGGTCCTTTCCCCCTCGCTTCTCTTTCTCCTCCCCCCGCCACCATCCTCCTCCTCCTCCTCCTTTGCATCTCGACGTCGACACCAAGTAGATGTCTACGGCCCGCCTCAGCACCCACGCTTCCACCCGAGTTTTGACCTCTTCTGCCCGCTCTTACTCGACTTTTTCGACTCGAGTTGCTCGCAGCGCCAACACCCGCACCCTCTCGCAGAACGCATCGCTCCTGGCTTGCGCTCGCAGCACCAACTTTGTCAGCACCCGCGCTTCTCCTTCGTTTGCCGTCAAAGCTCGTCTCTTTTCCACCACCATGTCTACTCAAGGTACGTTTTCGACTCGTTCTCCCCATTGTCTATTCAGCTCAGGGTGCGTCGGCGAGCAGCGCCCAGGGTCTGGTCCGCGCTCGCGCTCTCTCTCTTTTCGAGTCGCACAAACAGCCTTGCTGGCTCGAGCGGGGGAAGTGAAGATTTAATGTGGAAAATCCCATTTATCTCCTTTTTTTCCTTTTCGCCGTTTCGCTGTTGGATTTGGCCGGTCTCGAATCTCGACAGCTTTTTCGATTTTCGCGCCGCCCGGCATCTGTTTGCGCCGGAAGTGACGGCCAAAGTGCCCCTTCCCGCCTTTTGAACGGCAAAGACAGCCGAGCGCATCTCCACGAAAATGCAAAGCCGTCCGTCCGTCTCCCCTTAACCCAAGGCTTCTTTGGTCCTTCCCCGCATTGCTCCACGCTCCGCCCCACCACCTTCTTTCTTGGCCTCTGTTCCGTCTTGATCTTCTGCCGTCACTTCGGTTACTGACGTTAACCCTCTTCGCCCCGGTCTAAAAATGTCACTCGTTCGTCCACGCGGTTCGGCGTCGCCAGCCAAGATCAAGGTCGCCAACCCGGTCGTTGAGCTCGACGGCGACGAGATGACACGCATCATCTGGCACAAGATCCGCGAGGACCTCATCCTCCCCTTCCTCGACATCGACCTCAAGTACTACGATCTCGGCATGGAGCACCGCGATGCTACCGACGACAAGGTCACCGTCGATGCCGCCGAGGCCATCAAGAAGTACAAGGTCGGTGTCAAGTGCGCCACCATCACCCCAGACGAGGCTCGTGTCAAGGAGTTTGGCCTCAAGAAGATGTGGCTCTCCCCCAACGGCACCATCCGCAACATCCTCGGCGGTACTGTCTTCCGTGCTCCCATCGTCCTCGACGACCTCCCCCGCCCCATCCCCGGCTGGACCAAGCCTATTATCATCGGCCGTCACGCTTTCGGCGACCAGTACCGCTGCCAGAACTTTGCCGTCGACAAGGCCGGCAAGTTCACCATGGAGTTTACCCCTACCGACGGCTCCGAGGGTCAGAAGTGGGAGGTGTTCAACTACCCCGAGGGTGGAGGATCCGGTCTCGCCATGTACAACACCACCGAGTCCATCACTGGTTTCGCCCACTCGTCGTTCAAGATGGCGCTCGAGAAGAACACGCCGCTCTACATGTCGACCAAGAACACTATCCTCAAGGCGTACGACGGCCGCTTCAAGGACATTTTCCAGAACCTCTACGACACGATCTACAAGAAGGAGTTTGAGGCCAAGGGGCTCTGGTACGAGCACCGCCTCATCGACGACATGGTTGCTCAGATGATCAAGAGCGACGGTGGCTTCACCATGGCGCTCAAGAACTACGACGGAGACGTCATCTCGGACATTACAGCACAAGGGTTTGGCTCGCTTGGAATGATGACCAGTGAGCTGCTCACGCCCGATGGCAGCATGATCGAGTCCGAGGCTGCCCACGGCACCGTCACGCGCCACTACCGCGAGCACCAGAAGGGCAACGAGACATCGACCAACTCGGTCGCTTCCATCTACGCCTGGACGCGCGGCCTGGCCTTCCGCGGCAAGCTCGACAAAAACGATGACCTGGTCTTCTTCGCCAACGCGCTCGAGGAGGCGTGTCTCGATGCGATCAAGGCCGGCAAGATGACCAAGGACTTGGCGCTCATCTACCATGGCAAGGGCATGAAGCGCGAGCACTACGTCACCACCATGGAGTACATCGACGAGGTCGCCAAGCTCCTCAAGGCCAAGCTCGCGGCACGAGGCATCGAGGCCGGCAAGCTCTGATCCGCGGAGCCGCTTCCGTTGTCCTGCTGGCCTGCTCAACCTTGGGGGATGTGTGGCCACCGTGGCTGTGCAGCGCGGTGCCCCACCCCCGATCAAGCATGTAGCCCGACTTGCCACCAAAATGAAACGTTTTAAGCGTCTACTTCTTGCGCATGCGCCCGAGTCCGTGCGGTTTGTGAGATCAAGACTGAGTTGCCGACGAGCCGGTTCATCCGCTCCTCACGAGGAGGTGAGGCCGTCAACGGAACGCTGAAGGAACGCGACGTTTTGTATTGTGCTCACCTTGTGCCGTCCCCTGCTGCTAGCAGCCGCCATGCATGCACGCTAGTTCGTGGACAACTCGTCTTTCAACGAACAGGACATAGAAGAAACGAGCACGTTCGCTTTGCCGTCGACCGTCAGGCGTCCAAGAGGGTGCGCAAAGGCAGTTGCAGTAGCTGCGCGGCTTTCACGCAGTGAGACAAGACACTTTGAGGGTGGATTCGCACGGGATTTTCATTAAAAAAGCGGGTGGGAAGGAAGAGCGAATACGAAAGGCAAAAAGAGAGAACGTGCGATCGAAAGTAATGAGGAGATCAAAAAGCTTTGCCGGCAATTGCACGTACTTCGTCTGACAGAGCAAGCGGAGCCGACGGCGTGAACGCAAAGTGGAAGCGGAAAGACAAGGCGAAAGGGAGGGCGGGAGTCGAGAAAACAGGGGCTAGGGGATGGGAGCGAACGAGGGGGAGGGGGCTCATTGTAATCCCACAAAGCCCCTTTTAGTTGGCAACGCTGCGACGACGCTTCTTTGCGAGTCCGAGCAAGTTGGTCAGAAGACCTGCCTGTCCGTTCCTCTCGATCTTGGATCCGGGGAACTTGCTGTAGTGCTGCGCAATGTTGGAGTTGAAGCTGTTGCAGGGGTTACCACCCGCAGTTGCCAGCTTCTTCCAAGGAGCCGTGAGGTACTTTCCAACAAAGTCCAGAGCCTGTCCCGAGGCTTTGTAGAGCGCATTAATCTGAGTGGGCACCAGTTCCTCGATGCCGATCTGGTAGAGGTAGCAAGAGAGCGCCTGGGGATCCTTCAGCAGCGTCTCGAGGCTGTACACACCCCCGGTGAGGTTGCCGACATCGACACCGGTGAACGTGTTGACCTTTCCGGCATTACCACCGACACTCAGCAGGCTGGGGTCGATGGCGGCGGCGCTGAGCAGGGTCAGCACAATGTCGTCCAGACCGAACGTAGCGGCAAGCGGACGGCGGGTCCAGCTGGGCAGCAGCCTCTCGTGTCCCGGAGTGTACTTGAGACCCTGCTCGGTTCGCTCCACCGAGAAGAAGGCCAACAGGTTCTTCTCGTCGAGGTACAGTCGGTTGTATCCGTTCTCATCGACGGTGTTGTTCGCCGCAAACTCAGCGACGAATCGCTCGGCCGCGGTTGTGACGACCAGTCCACCGAACGCCGAGTTGAAGAACAACGGGTTGACCGCCACAGACTGGTGCCATCGGTTGGACTTGTGCTTGAGCATCAACTCGGCCGTGTATACATCCTTGCCCTCAGTCTGGTCGTTGTTGCCGAGATCGAGAAGGTCCTGGAAGTAGGGAAGGTGCACCTGGACGTTGTCGTGGTTCGCACCGGGCTGGTAGTAGTCCTGTCGCACAATCGAAGCATCACCCTCGTAGATGTTGTGCGCATCGATGCCGCCGGGGGTACCGAGCAGAATATCGGTAACCTTTCCAAGCCCCTCGGACTGATACGGACCACCGATGGACCAGCTCAGGTCGAGGATGTTGCCGTTGAACACCACAGCATAGGCATTCAAGGCGAGGCCCAGGTCGAACTCGACACCAAACACTTTGCCGATGGCATCGATTCCCTGGAACAGGTTGGTCACACCGTTACGGTTCAGGTACCCATGGTTGGCCAACAGGTTGAGACCGGGACAAGGGCCACGGATATCGTTGGGACCGGGAGGGATGAACTTGTGCTCCTCCGAGGTCAGGTCGACGTGCTGCTCTTGGGGATTGAACTTGAAGCTGGCAGGGTTGATGAGGGCGTGCAAGGTACGCTGCTCGAAGCCAGTGTTACCGCTGTGGTTCGTGGCTCGCTTGACAAGCTCCTCGCCTCCCTTGATCTTGGCAGCTTTTTCGAGGAAAGCAGAGTAGTCGACTTTGCTCAGGTCACCGTAGGAAGGGAACGCCGTCACACTGCAGAGCAGGACGGATAGAAAAGGAATGAGAGTCAACAGCCTCATGTTTGGGGATGGGGAACGATGGGGAAAGGTGGGAGAGAGATGGAGAGTTGATAGACGAAGACCCCATCATGAGCATCTCTAAAGGGTAGTTCTTATACCTTTTGCCCAGCCCAAGTCCTTTGGCCCAGTTCCCTGGACCGTATGCGCGGGTTGCTTGCGGATCACTCGATGCGATCGAAACACCGTCGTAACAGAAAGTGTACGGTGCAACCCAAACACTGTCCCAAACAATCCCCGCAACCGACGCCGACTGAATTTGATCGCATCGATTAAGTCTCTCACTTCGATCAAGTTTCTGCCTCGTCTCCATTCCAAAAACCTAGGGTGAAAACCCAATACAGGGCAGTAATATGGCGCCATCCTGAAGCGAGTTCTGATGGGACGGACTCTCCTTGTCTTGGAATATCCTGGATGATGATTGAAGCGCGAGAGGGACGGCGGACGGAGTTTTGGGTCACAGTGACCCGTCGGCAATGTCAGACAGTGCAATCTGGGGCGGAGGCCCATCTGTCACAACGGCGAATGAAACTGACCGTTGATCCCTTGGAATGTTACTAATCGCCTCGGCTGGACGGACCAACCAGAGTCGAAAGATTTGAGGTCGATGAGGTGATAGCGGTGGGCCCTCGGGGTCCACTCGGCTGAACAGGGCCACCTGGCGTCGGAGGGTGCAATCTGGGTCAGAAACCCCCACCTGTGGCAACGGCAAATGAACCGAACAGACGTTCCTGTGGAAAGTTTCTAGTGTACCTCGGATGAAACAACCAACTAGAGATGGAAGATTTGAAGGGCAAGAGGGTGCCAAGCGGGGTAAAGATACTGTAGGTGTTTGCAGTTGATGAGCCTACTCTGGCTGGTCAGGGCAAGCCTTGTCTGCATTGCACCGGGGACTGGACTGGCCCAAATTAGAACATTTGAACTGGATGAGGTGATTGGCGGGATCTTCGCAGTGTTGCAAGTGACGGCCCCCCTCGGCAGTATACAGTAGTGCGGCCTTTTTTTGAGTTGCAGTTCGGTGGAATCCTGTCATGCTTGCGTCGAATAACGCCATCCTTATTTAGCAGGCGTAACCACGTGTAGCCGAGATCGCGTGCGAAATGCCATGAAAGACGCACGCCACTCGCGGTGTCGATCCTATCCCTTGGCAGGGTCCCACCCCGCCAAATTGCAGCGAAAAAACGCGCCGCGAACTACTGTATCAGACCTGTCCTATACTGCAAGAACAATTACTGTACTGTACCATGCTGAACAACATGACTCGGCTTGGAAACCTCGGTAAGGCTAGCTGCAGGCATATCGTACCGAACTGGGTGATATCGATGGAAAGCTTAGACAGAGTACTTTCCGATTATGCCGTTTACAATGTTTGAACTACTGTACAGTAAGAGTCTATTTTTTCTAGCTCGTCCTCCTCCTCGCTTTCAAACTCTGAGAGTCTCTTTTACTGCGCCCCACTAAGATGCACCTTTGGAGTATGACCTACAGTAGATGTGCTGCAGAGAGCAGAACAAAAGAGACAAGCTGAGAAAGCAGAAGGTGACTAGAGCGCACAAAGAGGTGGCAATCCTTGTCAAGGGGAAATTTTGCAGAGAGATAACCGAGAGTGATAGCCGAGAGAGACAACCGTTTTTAGTACTGTACTACGCCTTCAATCAACGATCGCTAGGTAAGCAAAGGCGTGCGCAACAAGCACTACTGTCAGGAACAAAAGGGGGGAAGGGCAAAAGTCCTTCCCCACGGCAGGCTCCCTTGCTTAACACCCGAATTCTCAGGCCCATCTGATCCGTTCACAGAGGCCTCTACTGTAAGCACCAGTTTGCAGGAATGAAGAATTGAAGCACCCAGGTAGACAGCCACACGACTGAATGCTCGAGCATGCAAAGTACAAGCTTTGAACAAGGAAGACAGAAACTCCTTTGCTCAGTAAGGGACCCAGGAGGTGGCCCTGCATTTGGCATGAAGCACTGCGGTTGGACAACCGGGGTTCTGGAACTGGGTTGTATGGTACGGCAAAAGAGAAATTCTCAACCGCTCAATCGATCTGCACGACGGCTCGAATGGGTAAGGAAAGCCGACCACACCCGAAATAAACTTGAACCTCCATGCTGCGGCCACAGCTGCATGATATGCGGCTGTATGTTTTGCAGCGGCCTTTGGTCACTTGGATTGGGTGGCAAATGGCTCAAATCAGCTGATTACGATGAGAGACTAGGGGAAACAAAGGACAGGAAGTCTGGTGAAATGACGAGCTTAGATGGTGAAACCAGGGCCACGTTGTTGCGGCGGCAACGAATCCGCTGGATGGAGTATTTGATGGATGGTGAGCAAGCGGCAAAATTTTGAAACTGTAGAGAGAGAGCTGCTGTTGCTGCAGCGGAAGTGATTATTCTTGTTCGGAAATCACAGTCACGCCATTCAGTACAGCGAAACTTGCCGACCCTTCTCTTCTCGGATAGATTAGACGAGATGCGAGTGCAGCTAGCCCGACCTGACTCCGTGTCTCTCTGTGTTCTGAGGAGTGCTGCTAATTTCAGCTCTCCGCTGTGTCGCCTGTGTCGAAGTGATGCTGCGGGTGGGGATCAGCGACTCGAAGACGGACCTCTTCCACCGAAGGGCTACGACAGAAGATCGCGATACATCGACTGCACTTTGGATGTCCCGCCACCGTTACCACCTGCCACTTTCTGCCATCAGCATTCCCTGACTCTTGTATCGATCTCGTCGCCCACGATCTCTCTCTCTCTCGCGTCACTGGCCTTGAGCAAGTCATCATCGATCGACTGCAGCATGGCAGCTTTGCGTTTTGAGAATGTGCGCAGGTTGTGAGGGCCGTCCTGAAGCATGCGGAGCAGTGCAGTGCGCGGTGATGCTGAAAGATGTACGCTTCATGCCCTTGGCACATGCTCCCCGAAACCATTGAAGGGAGGTCGTGACAAAGCTTCATGCCAAGCATGCCGTCCACGCTCATGCATTGAAAAATCAGCGCGGGGGGCTAATCAAGAGCCGCAGGAATGGCAGTCATCATGGTTGCGGAACTTTTTCACTCTGGCTGAGACGTGGCGACTCTACAGACTTAATATTAATCTCCTCCTTTGCTACCCCCCTAGTTGCATTTCTGCCTCATGGATTCAGCTGTATCGTTCATACTTTGTCTCACGCGTCCATCCACGTCCCTACTTTGGTCAGCGTGTCAAACACGAGGCCAGTCGCAAACACAAAAACAAAGCCAAGGAAAAACGGCTTGATGAATCGAGAATCGAATATGACACAAGCTTCCGATCCTGAGTACGACCTGGGTTGAGGGTGACACGGGTTCAGCAAAGGTACGAGACGTACTTGTCAAAGTCGGTGTAGTACGTGTTTGCGCCCACATCACCCATGGTGTCGACAACCACGTAGTCAATGTAACGGCTGAGATCGTTGATGAACGCCTGTTTGACGCGGCGTGCGTTTTGGTCGAAGGTTTGAGCCGCCACGTTGTTACTCTGGAACGACCAGTAGGTGCATGAGCCGCGCGAGAGCGAGCCGGCATCCGGGTTGGGCAAGATCGACATGGTTCCACGGGAGTTCTGCTTAGCCCACTTGAGAGCGTTCTCTGCTCCAATAGCAGCGACGTGATCTCCCGCGGCGACACTGGCACTAACATGCGTCAGATCCGCCGAGACGCTGTACTCTTCAGCGTCGCGCCAGCAGGCCAGGTAGTCTTCGATGGACAGTTGCGTCTGGAAGACGTTGATCTTGGGCTGACCTCCGTTGTTGACCAGTTCGCCGTTGTTGATCTGCGGGATGATCTTGAGGCCCGTGAGACCGTTGTAGTTGGCATAGGCCGCGCACGTCTTGGCGCCCTGGTAGCGGTAGGAACTCGAATCGATGGCCGAGGTGGCAAAGAACTTGAGGTACACCGAGTTCTGCAGACGGTGCGAGCGCACCAGATCAGCAGCCTTCTCGAAGATCTCGGGATTCTGGATGTCGAGCACCAGGAAGAACGGCCTGCCGCCATTGCCGGCGATCAAGTCCGAGAAATGGCCTAGCATCTCGTCGAGCGTCTCCATCTTTTGCGTGCCGTCCGAGACGAGCTGCGAATTGCGACCGTAGATCTTAAGCGGTGTGTGGTTCCACTGATTGCCCGTACGCGAGTCGATCCTGATGCCCGCCACGGACGGCTGAGCACCTAGCGCAACACGCACCGAGTTGAGCCGTCCATCGTAGTTGTCCACGGTGGTGGCGCGGTTGGACAGCACATCGTGCGTCACCATCACCACGCCGTCTGAGCTCAGACGAAGATCCAGCTCGACACCGGGCATCTTGAGGTCGTCGGCACGGTACAGCGCTCCCACCGTGTTTTCCGAGTTGGCCTGACGGTCGTCTACATCGTGAAAGACACCACGGTGAGCAATCGGCTGCCATCCGAACACTGGAATGCTCGAAAGAGCTACAGCAGCGATCACATAGGTCGAGAGCTTGTGCAATTGCATCTTGAGGACAAAGTGAGGAGGTCTTGGAAAGTCTGTCTAGCAGGTTGGTTTGACTGTTTGACTTTGCACCAAAAGAGGCCTCTGGGAGCCTCGCTTATATAGCTTTAGCATGAGTTGTTGACGGATACCCATCCTCCTTGTGAGCAAAGGCAGTTGCTCCCTCGCAACGAGCAAGAAGTGTGTGGTTCCAGCTTCAAACGCATCTGACCAGCCAAAGGGTGAGCACAAGCGCCGCCGAACGTGGAGTCAATGTTCCAGGAAGAACTGAGACACGCTGATCGAGGATGAAGCTGTGTCGTTCCCTACGTCCAGGAAACGTGTCATGCTGCCCATCGCACGTTGTGGTTGCGCAGAGAAGGTCTAGCTTCAGCTTCCACAGCGCAACAATGGCAGGTTGTCGGAGAAGAGACGACCGTCCTGTAGGGTAAAGCATGGCTGCTTGCGTTGGAGGAGGAGAATTTCGATCGAGGCTCGTCCACTCTGAAACACAGCTCTTCAGATCCTCGTAACGAGGGTTGCGGCACAGCGAGAGCGCTTGTGGAACTTGCCAGCTTCGCTCTTTCGAGAAAGGTGGACTACCTTGAAGCCAAGTCGAGCTTGCTTAGAGGGTTCCTGAGGTGTCCCCATTGGGAAGAACCGATCGCCATCGGCACAATCTGCATCACATGATCGCGAGCGAGCGAGCGGTGTGAAGCAGTTTGAGTGGTGCATCCATCTGGCCGTCGCAAGACCGTGGATCGTAACTTGCAGCTCACGGTCTGAGTCAACAAACCTGATGGGAACCTTTCGTAGCACTGGAAGTGATGGAAGGAAGAAGAACAGGATCATTGTGTTGGACACTATGATACAGCGGTGAAAGGAAGGCAGGCGTCCACTAGCGCCGTTTCGGCCCATCTCGATCCGAAGTCGGGGTGAGATAGCCGAAGTGCCAAAAAATTTGTTGCTGCCTGTTGCTGCCCGTCCCTGGGCGGACGGGTATGACCCGGCGGATAAGAGCGGATAAGCGCCCTAAAACGCTCGAAAGCATTCCTGTCGAGCCGCCGAGGTAGTCAGTCGTCGGTGGAACTGAAGGATCGACGCTCGTCTAGCAATAAAAGACAGTTCCCATGAAAGCGAGAGCGGGGTTTTAATGTACCTGTGCTCGAGCAAATGTGCAGGCGATTGGAGTACAAACTCAGCAGAAGGCGTTTTCTTGCATGATTCCTAGCTTGTCCGCGCCCTCCGTCCCCCGCACACGTTTCTGCATTGCGTGGGAACTGCTTTCGCAAGATCATGGTCCCTCAACCCGCACGTGGTGTATTTAGTGCGATTGGCTCGTCTCCCCTTTCACCCTTGACTCTCAAAATTGGCAATGCTGGCTTGTAGCTCGCTTGGTGCTGCCTCGGGAACAAGCTACTGTGCATTAGGAACACGCTTCTGGGAACCGTTGTGCTTAGCCGCTCGCCTACTCAGCCCCACCGAGGTGACCGACTAGCCACGCACGTGGGCCTCGATGCCACGCGAGGCTGCCGCATTATGCATTTTCGGCAAGAAGGAAAGGCACCGGGGTTCCTGAGACGTTGCATTAGATCGCTCGCGTAGCCGGCCATATCAAGTTTTCTGCGGATGAATGAGCCAGCCTCAGTGAGCATTGGCTCTGTGTCTCGGTACGGTCATTGTGTCTACCGATCCTTTCAGTTGAGTAATCGATGGCTCGTGCAATTCTGTGTGCACGTTCTCACAAAAGGTTACCGGTCAATGGAAGGGAAGAAGCTGGCTTCACTAACAACAAAAAGTATGTCTTGACCATCACCCGCTTTGTGCAGCGCCACGTTCAGCGAGTTGGAACGAGCAATCTTGGCGTCTGACACAGGCGCCGGGTGATGCTCGTCGTCTGGCTGAAGATACTGGCTGCTAGGGTAGCTACAAATATAGGAGCCAACCCAATCAGAAGCTTGCTACGTCTTTCCAACTCAACGTCTGATCACCGTACCGGGGCTTGCACCATGAAAGTACCAGTCGCCAGCCTGCTTTCGACCGCACTGCCTCTGCTCAATGGCACTCTTCGACAGGATTGCTTTGAGCCAAGCAAGGAGGTGATCGGCGCGCCTCAAATCTCTTTGCCACTGCACAAAGAGCATGCCAAGCCGATCCTCACTTCCTGGCCGGCTCAGCATGCTACAGACGAGCACTGCATTGTCAAGCCGCTCGGATGGGGACGAGACGATTCGTCCCAGATTCAAGAGGCGGTGCTGAGATGCGGCAACGGCGGCACCATCACTTTGCCTGCTCCGTACACCTACACCATCTCGAACCGCATGTACATGAAGCTCAACCGCGCTCGACTGAACGTGCACGGTTTGCTCTCGTTCACGCCGGACCTGGGATACTGGATCGGCAAGTCGCACCGTGTCGAGTTCCAGAACATGAGCACCGCATGGATCGTCGAGGGCAACGACTACCACATCAGCGGAGGCGGCTGGCAGCAGGGTGGCGTGCTGGGCAACGGACAGGCTTGGTACGGCCGCGCTGCGGGCCAGAGCAACCAGTACGGACGGCCCATTTCGCTTTCGTTGTACAACAGCACCAATGCCACCATCGATCACTTTTCGTTCTACCAGCCTCAATTCTGGTCCATGTGGGTCCAGGACTCGCGCAACGTCCACATCAACAACATCTTTATCAATGGCACCAACACGGATCCGGCGGGCAACTCGTCCAACTATGCGACCAACATCGATGGCATCGACACGATGCGAGTGGATGGACTGCATCTGCATAACTGGAACTTCCGTGGCGGCGACGACTGCTTTGCACCCAAGGGCAACACGACCAATGTGGTATTGCGCAACTTTACCTGTGTCGGTGGCGGTATCGCGTTTGGCAGCGTGGGCCAGTACCCGGGCAGCCCGGACTACATCACCAACGTGAGCGTCTCAAACATCAAGGTGATAGGCGAGGTTTCGGCGCAGTATGGCGGTGCGACGCCAGCTGGAGGTGCGTACTTCAAGTCGTGGGTCGGCGTCTCGATGGGCGAACCTCCGCAAGGCGGCGGAGGAGGTACAGGTCGCGTGAGCAACATCTCTTTTACTAATATGGAGGTTACCAACACGACGCAGTCGGTGTTCATCAACAAGTGCTACTACAAGGTCAAGGGTCAGGCCAACTTTTGCGATACTTCGACGTTCCAATTCGACAATCTCAGCTTCAACAACATCTCGGGTACGGTGCGAAGCGCAGATGGCATCAATCTCAACTGCTCGTCGCTGGCGCCTTGTCACAACATCAGCTTCGCCTCGGTCAATCTAACGTCTCAGCTGACCAACAAGACAGCCCGAGCGGTTTTGACTAACACCGTCAATGTCACCGGCCTCACCAATAAGACCATCGCCGCCGCCTAGCTTGGGGCAGTAGCCATGGCACAAATCTCGGGGAAAACGGCGTGCGATCTTCCATCAAAGTCGCTCGCCAACCATGTTGCCGATGGGGTCCTCCCCCTTCCAACTTTCAGGGATGGAGGAGCCCTACCACAACAAAGCCCTTTGTCTTCATCCTACGCTTCGCTACAACAAACAGCAACAGCAATCTCAACAACCTCAACGTTCTCACACCAACGAAAACCGGCCACACACGAAAAACTTGGGCCTTTCTCAAGATGCCGAGCGTCATCGGTCTTCAGCAACAAAATCGCAAAATCAGCGCATCTTCCAGCTGGGCTTCAAGATATTCTTTTGTCAGACGTCGACTCTGAGTGTCTTTGGTCCTTGTGTCTGGGAGCGAGCTGCTCACTTTGCCGTCAGCTATCTGCTGTCGTGTGGGCAGGGCCACACCTCGCATGCTGGTTGGCAGGTGCTGGGAAGCGGCATTCGCTTGGCCGTCAGTATGGGCCGTTAGTCGACGTGTAATCTGCCTCCTGAGCAAGCGAGTGCGCATGCTAGGGTGTGGTGGAGCTGCAGGCGTACGAGCGTCTTCAGTCACTCAACTTTGGCCGCTTCTCTTGTCTTCCATAGTACGTAGGCTGTCGTCCCCCAGTCCAGCTTCCATCGTCCGACTGGCAATCCGTCAATCCCTTCAATAAAACGTTCCTTGCAATCAAGTACTGCAATTCGACTTTGCCTCACGATAGCTGTGGCATCAACGATAGCCAGGCTTAGTTCTTTCTTCCATCTCACCAACAACAACGGCAAATACGAGCTCAACTTTTTGGACATACCGCTGCAGAGACTACGGATCAGTACGGCTGGGGCTTGGTAGCCGGCAGATCCGACGCTCCCGAGCAATTCCTTATCCTCAATAGTACGTCCACCCAGTACCCGCTGCGAATTATCGACTGAAGCAAGCTTCTCTGGTTCTAGGTTGCACACGTTCACCTCCACGGTCACATTACACACACCATGTAGCTTCGCCTCAGTGGCGTCATCTTATCGACTTACTTACTCAATAGAATCTTCTACATATATATACGTTTATGTTGTGAGAAGCGCGTGTGAAGTATCGGCTCGCATCAGGCCGATCTCATGAAAGGATTCGGTGTTTTGATCCTCTTTGATGTGAGAACGTAACTATGTCCGTATTATGCGCTGTGAATCATCTGTTTACTCCATAATTGAATGCGACATGTGATTGTCTTATACTGTTGGAGACCCTGGCATCTTAGCTTTCTAGGGATGCACCTTGCACGAGGAAACAACAAGATCGTAGACTATCCTTTGTGTTGGCAAGTCTTTTCTCTCTTCTGGGCACTACAACAAACTTGTATCGATACGGTGATCTTGCTTGGAAGAGTCTGTCTCTCCCAACCTGTTCTGGCTCAGCCGCTGAAGCGCGCTATGAGATTCTAGCCCCCTTCGCTCTTGAACAGGTGCCGTCAGAGGATAGGCGTTGTATGCTAAGGATCTGGCAGTAAGTGGCATGCCAGTCAGCAGACTGCTTTGGTGCGACATTGGTTTCGCTCCTTCGGCAAAGGTATTCGGACGTATCCGCATTTCCGGACGTTCCCGAAAAATGAGGCGCAAGCGATATACTGTATGTACTGTGTAATTCGTTCTGCACGCACCGACGCGAGCCAAGCTAGCTGGCTACTCGCCACCATTCGAGCAAACCACGGGTGGCACAAAGAAAAGAAAAGAAAAGAAGCTCGAGTGTCGTTCGATGGGTGTCACTACGCGCAAGCTGGATCTGGAGGAGGGAGTGCGTGCGATCAGAATACCGACCTACGCAGCCCGAGCGTGCGTTGCTTTTTCTTGCGCTACCTGACGTCTGTGTTTGAATTCCACTTTTGGGGGTTTTAGTCACCGAGCAGCCCATCCGCGCACGATGATGTAACATTCAGGCAGAGATGATCCAACCACACGATCCGGTCTGAGCCCAATGCTTTGACATGACTCGATCCAGTCACATTGCCGGGGAACTTGCCTGAAGTCGTCCGTGTACCACCTCCAGCTTGGTGGAGAGCTGCCAAGACCTTGGTCCGCAGCGCTTGAACGGGGGAAGATTTCAAGGTACCGTCGACGGGATTGGCGGTGTCAACATGTGTGTGCTTGGCGACACCCTGTCTACAACGCCGCAGGGATTGCCATTGGGTTCAGGTATATATAGTATCCAATGGGTTGAGCCTCTTTCCCCCCTTTCTTCTGCAAGACAACCTTCACAACCCACCCCCACAAGACCGCCAACGCCAGATGTCGTTTACGTTTTTGAATGCTTCCACTCCCGTCAAGCCGGATTGTGTGCTGGCAGGGAGCCTGGGTGGAACGCTCAATTGCGGCAGTTACTATCTCACCAACGTCACCTCCGTCAGCAGGTTCAATGATTCGTGCCTGCAGTCCGAGTGGCCGCACTCGCCTGAATTCCCAGTGGGCTTTACCTTGGTTCCTGGTCGCAACATCCTGGACTGCATCACCGCCGAGGAAATGAAGAAAAGGCCCGTCTCCTCCAGCCCCACCCGAATGGCAACTAGCCGCACGGTGTGGTGCTTCGTTCTCCTTTCCATCTTTGCCGCCATCCTGCCCTCTGCTTGCGTTACTTAAACCAGGGCCCACAGCAACCCAAAGTTTGGCATCTCAGCAGAGACTGTATGATGAAGAAGAATTGACCTATTGTTCTACTCCCACGTACGAGCTGCTATGGGATCCCGCTTTAGAGGTCCTTGAGAATGTGCACAGAACACAAGACACTTTGCTTGCTCTCGAAGGTTGCCCATGTTACTCGCTGCTCGTCTGATTGCATCTTGTACTGAGCTCATGTGCGAAGGTCAGAAGATCCTTACAAAGTCTGAGACCGTGATGGTGTCTGATTCACGTGCAGAAGAGATGGGAGAGCAACCAAGAGTCTTCCGCATGAAAGCCTGTTATTTTGTTAATAAAACAGCTTTGTAACAGCTCTGTACCAGTGCAACGGCGCCATTCATGAGCCAACGATGGAAGTTCAGCCAAGTTTTAGCCAATCCAACCAAGAACAAGTTGGTAAGCTCAATTTACATTAACCATAATGATGGTTGGCAGAAGAAACGGAAGTCTCGCATAAGTCGGCCGACTTTCCCAAGGAGTTCCTGGCTAATTTGACTCGGACTGAGAAGTAGCATCGACGAGTGACTTCCAGCGGCTGACTTGCGCAGTGTCAACGTTTGGAGATACGAGGCGTCAGACCAAGTTACGGCCGAGCAGCTGCAGCTGAAAGTCTCAAGTAACGGAAAAAGAGGAGCCCGGTCACGCTACCAGCTCCGCCCATGCGTCTGCTTGCTCAAGAATCGACCGAACCACCTCTGCAACGCCTAAGAGCTCCACCTCGTACGCCCTGAGGAAGGCAGATTTACATTACCTCTATTCACCAACCCCTGGTGAAGGTCGCTCGGTAGGCATGATCGAATTCAAAGCGTTCAGTGTCAAGCTCGCCAACTTTCTGTGGTCCTGGTTCTCTCCGCATCGGACTAGCACCAACAACGACCACCAGGCGATCCACAACTCGGATTTCAAATTCATGCTCGACGATAAAGCAACCGCAGCCAGCAGTCAGATCTTTTCTTACACAGCTACTGAAGGCGTCGCCTCCATCACCTTTAACAACGGTTGTTTCCAGCTATACTTCTGGGTTGATTTCTTGACGCTGCAGACGTACTACTACTGCATTCATGCCGAGCCATACGGTCAACAGAGTACCCTTGCTGCTGCTGAGAGGGGTGAGCTCGAGCTCGATAACCTTCAAGAGGCCAACAGCCAAGGTGCCTGGCAGCCAAGAAGGAAAAGACACTGGCAGCAGCGGTTCAGAGGCCGCCATCAACGATGGCAGCAGCGTCGTAAGGATCGAGTCAAACAAGAGCCAAGTCGACCCACTGTGGGAACTGCAGCTGGAATGCAAACAGGCGCTGCAACGGATCGGTGTTGGGCATGGCGACATTCACTTTCGCAACTTGCTTTGGAGCGAGGATCTTAATTCGGTGGTTGTCATTGATTTTGGCGGACGCTGTTTCTTTTGAGCTTTTGGCCGCTCACGCCCTCGGAGATCTAGTTTGTCTCGTGCAGGCAGCGTGTGCACGCGGCTTCAGCCATGCTCGTCTCTTGGCCACCACCGCACCATTTTTCTCCCACTGATGACGTGCTTCCACCTCTTGGGCAGTGTTGCACTCTTTGGGCAAATCAATGCGCAAACGTTGTTGACGTCGTACAGTAGTGACTACAGGTCATGTTTGCTGTTACGACCATGTTGGTAGAATTCTGATTCGGGTCTGAAAGCTTTACAAAGAGGCGAGCGGCAATCTCGCTTTCGACAGGATTTCCCACCTGCGTGTACCCACAGTTGTGCCCTCTTCACTCCCAAATGTTAAAGAAGTCCGTTGATAGGGTACATGGTGCGCGACACTCTCTTCAAGAGTTTCGAGAAGACCCTCAACTACAAAAGATCACGTTACCGGTCTTGTCTCGAATGTGCGCCAACAACTGAGGCCACGTCTGCTGCAGGGTATGTTGAAAGGTGTGGCAGTCGCAAAGGGTAGTCAACTGCGTGCCGTGAGGCGATGCCGAACTCACCTTGATGGCGAAGTCTCGCATCTCGGTCCGTTCAAACACTTCACGTATAGACACGACGACCACAAGTTGTAGAACCAAAGCACAAAAAGGTAACGTACGCTTCATTATAAGTGAATGGGAGAGCTATGGAAGTGAGACAAATTAAGATCTTTGTAAAAGTGAGCTACGAGATGTACGAACATCGAGCTTGCAGTAGTCGAGAGTGTAAGGGCAAGTTGAGGAACAGAAAAGCGGATGAGAAGGAGACAAGCTCTAAGCTTCTTGAAAGGAGCGTCCGGGAAACCTTCAAGGCGTCGAATAGACAGACAGCCTATTGCCTTGTCCCTTAGAGTCCAAGGTCCTCGGCGGCCTTGTTGAGCTCGGTCACAACATCCCTTCGCAGTCCGAGGTCCTCGAGTGCTGCGTTCAATTCGGTCACTACATCGCCCTCTTGCGCAGTCCCAAGTCCTTCAATGCTGCATTCAGCTACTGGATCACTGTCTCGCGCTTTCGCAAGCCCAAGTCCTCCAATGCGGCATTGAGCTCATCGATCAGGTTGGGGTCTTCCTTAGACCTCCTCTTCAGTCCAAGGTCCTCGGCGGCCTTGTTGAGCTCGTCGATGGCGTTTTCGCGCTTGCGTAGTCCCAGGTCTTCGAGTGCAGCATTCAGCTCGTCGATGAGGTTCTCGTCGGATCGCTTGCGCAGTCCCAGGTCTTCGAGCGCAGCATTCAGCTCGTCGATGAGGTTCTCGTCGGATCGCTTGCGCAGTCCCAGGTCTTCGAGTGCAGCATTCAGCTCGTCGATGAGGTTCTCGTCGGATCGCTTGCGCAGTCCAAGGTCTTCCGAAGCTGCGTTCAGTTCGTCGATGACATTGCGCAGTCCAAGGTCCTCGGCGGCCTTGTTGAGCTCGTCGATGAGGTTCTCGTCGGATCGCTTGCGCAGTCCCAGGTCTTCGAGCGCAGCATTCAGCTCGTCGATGAGGTTCTCGTCGGATCGCTTGCGCAGTCCAAGGTCTTCCGAAGCTGCGTTCAGTTCGTCGATCAGGTTGGGTTTTTCGGCAGAGCGAGCTGTAAGCTCGTTGGACGAGGTCGACACGGGTGCAGCGAACGCGGTCGAGGCGACAGCCAGTGTGACCAGAACGACGACAGATCGGAAGTACTTCATATTGTGTACGTGGAAGCGCGAAGAGGGTGTTCAAGGGGAAGATCTGGAGGGATGAGGATAGACAGGGGAAGTAGATTGGGAAGCTGGTGCCTGAGCGATGTCTTGGATCGAGGTAAGGGGCAGTCAGGTCGCGGGTTATATATCTTTCAAAGTGGCCTCATCGACTCCTCTGAGAGAGAAAGCGCAGGAGGGGGCTCCAGGAAGTTGGAAGAAACAAGCTGCTATCGAGGAGAGAAGCGCTCAAGCAGTGATCATGCGAGCAGCTATCGAATAGGACCTTTCGGACGATCAAACGTGCAAGGGCCTTGTTCACACGACAAGTGCTTTTTTCCCAATGAATTAAAGTTCACGGTCTAGCTTGTCCTCATGACAACATGCTCTGGACCAAAGAGCTGCTCGAGATAAGAAACCACGCTAACGAGGCGGCGATGGATAGGTCTCGTCTATGTGGTGATCTCATCGTCATCTGCACGCAGGTGGGCAGGCAGCATCGCATAGCGCAAATCACCACTCCCGAGTCGATGTGTTTCGGCAGAGATTATTGGTACCAATACGGACAAGAAGATCACTGATAGGCAAGTGACGTCCGATGGAACTAGAAGAACAAGCGAGAGTGATCAAGCCATCGGATCCTCCTCGCTAAGAGAATGCTGCAAGATAAGAACTTGACAACTTCCTGGCGGAAGAAAACACGAGGGGGGGGGGGGGGGATGGGAGATGGCGAGGTTCGGGCAGCGTTGGTGTCGAAACCAAGGACTAGTATGGTGACTAAGAGTGCTGGGGGAAAGCCCCGTGCAAGCGAGGGCGAGCTGTGATGTCGACTTGCGCATCTGGAATCAAAATAAGCGTGGACTGGAAGAAAGACGACAATGATCTGAGGGTGCGGATTGGATTGATGACATAATGATAGTCCAATGGGGACGGACCCTCGGCGATCAACTTAATGGTAAGGGGTAGGAAAGCATGAACGAAGTGTGATGTGCAAACAGCAGCTTTTGCATCTGGAAGCGAGAGATACTTCGATCAAACCTTCTTCGGAATGGAGATGGCGGCGGCGGTCACTCCTACCGTAAAAAGAAGGTCTCCATCTGTATGACGGCATTAAAAAGAAAGCCGAGAGCCGATGGTCTTGGCAAAGAAGTCTCTTTGCAGAAGAGCCTGCGGCTACTCGGCGGTATACGAGCAAAGCGGCGGTCTCACGCAAGTGCCATGTCTTCTGCATCGCCCTAGGGGGCGCGTCGGACATTGTCTCCAGCTTTCATGCAGCATTCACACGCCTGTCAATGCAAACTATCTTCAATTTACCACCAAAGATAAGAGCTCGCTTGCGCACTGTCGGTGACTTGTTGTTCGGGCCCAAAAATCAGCGAGAGACATGCCTATCTAAGCGAGGCATGTCAGACGCGCTTAGCGCAGTTGGACATCGCGAGGATGACCGTGAGGTCTTATCTTGAGCGTCGTCGCATAGAGACTCGGCTTTGAACTGATGACGGAAGAGCAATTAGTTCGTTTGACGTGGTGGACCGACGGCAGATCACAAGTCCTTGCTGTTGTCGTCATTCATGTCCCGCAGGAAACTCCTGTCCTCCGCTTGCTACCTGTCCAGTTCTGCGGGCACCAAGCAGCTCAAGCTGCTCAATCCCGTGTGCATTGTTCGAAAGCACGTCGCGTTCGTCAACTCTATGCTAGCCGCAGGTTGGATATCACAGCGTGCTTGCAATCTCCGAAAACCTCTTCGCTTGGCCGTGCAGTAGCGTGCAATCGAGACGAGTATCAACGTTGTTTGGATTGCGGTCAACATATGATACTTTGATGTTTGGTCTGTCCACTATGCGCAGCGACGAACGCGGTCTTGTCTCATTGGGCCTGCACCAATCCATGTGTCAAGGTGTGGATGAGTCAAAAAGGTCTGAAAGATAAGCCGTTTGGTCTGCGTGGATTCCACCCGCAGCCCTGGTTGAATGCTCCGTTTCGACCGTTCGTGTGCTGTTTAAGCAGCTTTGTCGTCCGGCAGCGTACACGGCCTGTTCTGCTAGCTTTAGGAGGTTCCTTCCATATCTGTTGTCGTCCGGAAAAGGCAATCCGGTCGATGCGTGACACATCTTTCTGAGACCAAGCGGGCTCCACAAACAACACAAAACCTGTCACGGTTGTCATAACCGGGGAAAGCAGATCAATATTGACAAGCATTGCGGACCAGGATGAACTAGAGGGCTCTTTGGAGGAGTCTGTGTTCCTCCAACTCGACTCGCACTAGCACACCTGCATTCGCACGTCCAACTTGCGAGAGACATGACATTGATTGGAAACTGCTTGTAGGTTTCGTCAAGTAAGAGCGCCTCAGCTTTCTAACCCAAAACCGCTGTTACAGAACTAGTACCCCGCTTCCGAGACATCATCGTCACCCGCTAGCGTCCGGTTCCGAGCCCTTTAGGAGGTTTCAAGCAGATGTCAGGCTAGACGTCTGGCTGTGACGAACATGTCAAGAGCGATTATTGCAGTTCATGGCGGAATTGACAGAACGATTTATTGGCTGTGGACTCTGATGGCGTAACAAATTTGTAAAATTGCAAGTCACGTGTCGTCGACGTCCGAAAATCGGCGGATTGCGAAGAAATGCTTTCTTGTTCGAGATTTGGATCCTTTCAACTGTCTCCCACTGCATAACCAACCATTCCAGAACACCGTCATCACACGGACTTGTCCACGCACACACACTTTCACACACGATGGCGAGTTCACTCCCTAAGGCTACGATCAGTATGCGCTCTCTCGCCAGGGGTTTCACTTCCAGTGCCAAGACCTTATCCGAGTCGACCTCGTCTGCTGCTGCTGCACCGGCTTCAGCCTCTGCACCTCGTCCACCACGATCCAACAAGCCATCGCAGCGATTGTCCCAGTCGGGCGACAGAGCCTCAGAACGTCTTCGTGCGGGCCAACGCAATCGCTCATCCCAGCAGACCGGTCAAAACGGAAACAAGACTGCGGGCAACGATCGACGCAACAAGCGTCTGCCTTCGGTGTTTGATGCTGCATCAGCCTCGGCACGATCTCGTCCCAATGGAGGCGCGCGAGTCAAGAGCTTGACTCACGGCTCTCAGAGCAAAGTCCCCGCTCCTCTGCCCACCACCGACTGGAACAGCCCGCTCTTCTCGAAACCCGGCTTCGAGCGCATGCTGGCATCCGCTCCGCGTGCCTCGTCGGTCTTCGTCCCCGACCTCGCAGCTGCCGCATCTTCTGCACCAGCAGCGAGCGGCAAGGGGAAAGGCAAAGCTGCTGCCGCCCCTACCAAGGTTGCTGGCGCGAAACTCAACCTGCCTGGAATCAAGACGGCGGTGAACGCGCTCAAGCTCCACATCCGACCGGGAGGACGCAACATCCTCGGCCCCGTCAACAACCCAACCGCCGTCGCCTCTGGGGTTTTGTCCCACAACCGCGTAGCCATCTCGTCTCGAGCAGCGGCGTCCGACAACAAGTCGTTGGCCGAGGAACTCAAGGCGGCCAGGATCGCACTACAGAACGAACAGATTGGAGGTTCGTATGAGCGGTTTGGGTCGCAGGCGGTGGTGAAGGCGGCAGGTGTGCAGGCTAAGGATTCCTCGCCGCCTGCCAAGGCTGTGCGGGATGCGGCGCAGGCTCTTGCTCTCAACGCTGATCTTGCTCTTGAAGCAAAAGGCTATGTCGCAAAGACCATCGCGGAGCGATTGAGCGCTTAGACTAGGATATCACCCTAATGTGCCATTGCCTTATCCTCAGTCCCTGTTCAGTTTTTGCAATGCCAAGGATTTCTTTCCGTTGACTCTCTATGTCTAGCCGTGTCTGTCAAGCTTGGGGCAAATTTGCAAGAAGAGAGATCAACATTGCTCAAGACAATATCAAAGGTATGGTTCGGTCTGAAGGATTGTTCGTTAGCCAAGTGAGAGAGCGATTGTTCGACATGGCTGGGCGGGAGCCTCTCAGCTGGTAAAGCGCAGCTTGTAATCCGTAGTGTTTTGGGTGACGTACACCTGCACGCCGTTCTTCAACGCCTTCTTTGGCTGCCAAGTCCACTGCTCTCGCTTCTGGGTCGCTGGACCACCAAGGTAGCTGATCTCAAAGTCACCTTGTTCGGTCTTTGCAAGCTGGAAGAAGCTCTCCTCCTGAATCTCCGTGTCCTGGGTGCCGCACGAGTCGGACAAGTCGGGAAGATAGAATTTGGTCACAATACACTCTTGGTGGGAGGTCGGTATTCGTCGCCCAGCTGACCGATGAGCATCGTGCTGGGATTTGCCGACTGCGCGTCGCCCGTGACTTTGGTCGACTTGAGGTACGACGTGCCGGCAGCGGAAGAGGGCGCAGGATCGAGGCTGAAGATGCGGTGGCCGCCACCGCCAAACGCGTTGGTGCTGACGGGTCCATGTGTGCTGCCGAGGAACACCGCCGAGTAGTACGAGTAGAACGAGTCGGTCTGGAACTGGAAGTGCTGCGCATGCGCGACGTCTCCGATCGCAGTCACGTCGTTGAACCTGCATGGCTGTGTCTCGACGTGCGTGCGGGGGTTGTCCAGATCATGCAGCGTCACACACTCGCCATTGGGCGCCTGGATGTAGCCCTGGTACGTGTCGATCGCCCCCTTGCCCTGGTACGGCGCAGGCGTGTGCAAGCAGCTGAAGAACTCAAACATGGTCTGGTTCTCATACGTAGGCACCGTGGAAGCGACAATGTGTTTGGAATCATCAACGGTGAGATAGGCACCGGGCGGGGTAGTTGCATAGATCCAGATGGAGGTCGAGTTGTATCCGAATGCTCCTTTGCCCAGGCTCTGGCACTGGGCGGGCGCAGCGGCGGTGGTAGGGGCCAAAGCAATAGCCATGGCTACAGCCGAAGCTGCGATGGTCAACTTGAAATGCATCCTTCCTTTTAGGCTTGAAAGAGGGGGACGATGAGGCGATAGAAAGGGAGAGTCGAGGAAGGCTCGAATCCGTGGCCTTATATGCCTTTCCATCTGTACAACGCTTTGCTGTGTGTACCTTGTAGGCTCATGGTAGGCTGGCTGAGACCAACCCGGTAAAGCGTTGGCACCAAGAGTGAATCGCATAAAGGAGCAGCTGACAATGTCTCGGACTGTCAATACCACGCCTTTGCTCTTGTTCCGACGTCAACGCCGTACAGGGTCCAGCGGTGGACTCAGCTGACGCTAAACCGGACTGACGTTGCGATCCGAAGGAAGCGGATTTCCGCGGGAAGCAAGGCACCAGCGTCGATCCTACTTGCGGTCACATGCTCGTATTGCTGTTCAGCGTCGGCGATCCGTTCCCGACCGATCTGAAGCTCGGCTGACGACAGTTTGCTTTGACATTTGGACAGCTTGGCGTCCTTTGGCAGAGATGGAATTCGAAGACACGACAAACCGCCGGTGTTGAGACGACAACAGAAATACAGATTAGGAGTTGCAACGACCGTCAAGAATTACAGCTTGTTTGCCGTCATCACCGACAACTGGCCTGCTGGCTTGCAGTGAGGGACGCCACCAACTCACAAGGCCCTCGGTGTGGCTGGCAGAGCGCATCTTGAGCTCGATCATCTTTTGCCTCGAGCTACACGGCGTTCAATCAAGTTTTGATTGGGTGCACTGATCGCCTGGATGCCATCACACTGCACAGACAGCGAAACATCAAGATGCATGTCACGGAGAGGATCCACAATCAAGACTATGCAGGTGATGGATCGATGTGACCGGTGAATCTCTGATTCAAAGAGGCCTTAGGCGGTGAAGCGCAGCTTGTAGTCGGTTGCGTTAGGGCTAACAAAGATGGGAGTAGGGTCGCCAGAGGTTTGCTTGGCAGTGGGTGTGGGTACCCAGCCGTATTCGCCCTTTCCGGGAACAGGGGCGTTCGGGCGGTTGGCCCCGTCGTTGAGGGTGCCCAAAAAGTTGACCTCGTATCCAGCGTTGGTCTTTGCGAGGTGGAAGAAGCTCTCGAGCTGCACGTTCGTGTTGTATTTGCCACAAGGGCTGTCGTTGTGGCCGGGGAAGGCGGGCTCGTAAATTCCGACGCTGGATCCTTTGGCATAGTCCCCGATGAAGCACGAGGGAACATACTTGCCGTTGGAGGAAAAGTGACCGTAGTGGTTGTTGCCGTCCGCCTCGTAGCCCATGTAGCTCGAATCACACGCGTAGAAGCTAAAGTATGGATTTCCAGAGCCGTTGAGCAACGGCTGCAAAGAGTGGGAGTCGTCGACAGTGTAGTTGGCTGTAACGCTCTGGACGTCTCCGGTCTTAGTGTTGACCAGCTCGAGCGTGCCGTTCTTGACAAGCTTGCATTCGGGGAAGGTTTTCGCAGGGACTTTGTAGGTTTGACCGAGGTAGCCGATGAGCATCTCGTTCTTGTTGACCGACTGAGGCTGGTCGTTCTTGCCGTACACGAGGTAGTTGTTGCCCACGTCATTGACCTTGAAGTGGTACTCGCCACCGGCGCCGAGCTCGGCAGTGTCAACGGGACCTGCAGTCGCACCAAGGAAGACAGCAGAGTAGTAGGAAAATTCTTCACCGCGTTGGAACTGGAAGTTCTGAGTGGCGTCTACATTACCCATGGACGGGTCGCCGCTGAAGGAGCATTCTGCGGTTCGAACATAGTTGGATTCGCTGTCAAGGTCGCTGATCGTGACGCACTCGCTATTGGCGCCCTGGATGTAGCCCTGATACGTCGCCAACGAGTCGGCCGTGTGGGCAGCTGAGGAGCAGTTGAAGAACTTAAACAGGGTCTGCACCTCGTAGGTGGGCTTGTACGACTCCCTGATGTAGTTGTTGCTATGGTTGTGGACGGTGAGCCGGTAGGCAGGAGGATCGTTGGAGGCGACGCGGATGGCGGACGAGTTGTAAACAAACGCGCCTTTGCCAAGGCTGACACACAGTGGCTCTTGACGAGACAGGGGCAGCAACGGTGCTGTGAGCGAGAGCAAGGGCCACTACGGCCGATGCTGCGATGTGGGTCTTGAGAGGCATGTTCAAGAGCGCTTGTTGGGTTAACAGGAGATAGCTAGGAAAATGTTGGCGAGTGCAAGTGTTGTTGGAGATGGGTGCTCAAGTGGAAGCCTTATATGACTTTGTGACGGCTTGTGGTGATGATGCGTAGACCTAGTAGGCTCGTAGCCAAAACCTTGGAATTGCACATTATACCTGGTAACGAGGAAGACGATGGCATGGTCTCACGGTGGAACAGAAGAATCTTTGAAGCATTGCGGACTACCGGACCAGAACCGGCCGAAGAGCTTGAAGAGAGGATGAGCTGAACCGGCGAACTTGTTTCCTTCGGAAAGGATCGCCGTTGTGTAGTACACTGTTCTTCAAAGCTGTGCTTCTAGAATTGACGTTTGGATGCTCGGCTATGATTAACGTAGCCGTGTCAATGCAGGATCTTCGTGTTGCGGCGGAGTTCTAGCAACTTTTGTTTGATCTCAGCTGTGCACTGCTCTACACCATTATGGAAGTCGGGCTTGGAGGTCAGCCTGTAGCAGGAGCTGAGATCACGGTGCCGCTGCTTTGCTCAAAACCACGCTCCACGGCTTGGTTGGGCTACAAGACCATACCCTCCAACGGAAGGTGAGCGAGAAGGAGTTCCGCCTACCGGCAACGGTCAGCAAACTCTTTTGTATCATAGGCGGCACGGATACAGGCCAAAGGTATGGATTGCCGGCTCAAAGTCGAGAGTGTCTAGAGAGGACCTTGGATGTCGCAGTAGATCGGAACGTGGTCACTGGCACCGTAGCACTCGTGTCTGATCTCGCACTCGAGGGCTTTGCTAGCAATACGCTCAGAGAGGATGAACGAATCTAGACGCCATCCGATGCCTTTGGACCTGCAGAAACCTCGCCAACCGTAAAACGTGTAATGGCCGATGGCATCGGGATGCTTTTGCCTCCAAACGTCGACCAGAGGCTTTGATGTTGGAGTTGCGGTGCCTTGGAGGAGCTCGCGGTGAGCATCGCATTCGATGGCCGTGTATCCCGGACTCTTGTTCCACTTCTTGGAGGCAGCGGCCAGATCTCGCTCATCCTGAACAACGTTGAGGTCGCCGCACCAAATGACGGGTTTAGTGCTGTCGAGCTCGGCGAGGTAGGTTGCAAAAGCGCCGTTCCAAGCTTGCTTTGTTGCCATGGTCTTGTTAGCAGGAGCATAGAAATGTGCTCGTCGTCAGTATGTTATGCCCACCTTCTTTTCATATGCAGTGACAGTGGGCAAGGAGAAGAAGCGAGAGAAGCGGAATGTGGCTGTCGCATCAGGCCCTCGGATGTGGAAAGGTCCAGTCTGGACGGGCGCTCCGAGAGATTATGAAGACAGTCAAGAATTGCTGTTCGGGCCGCGCACAAGATCTCCACCTTGAAGGTAGCGGAAGAGATCACGTAGAGATGGCGCAGCCCGGTGTGGAGTGAAAAGGCGAGAAGAGCAGGGGCGCGCGTGAGAGCTTTTCGGGGAAATGACATACCTTGAGTCCTTCGCCTGCGTTCACAGCGTAGGTTCCGACAAGAAAGCTGTTCTCAAACTCGAGCGTGACTGAGTTAAAAGTGAGAACGACGTGCGAAATCCAAAATCAGCTTTGATTCGGAAGTACCGGATACCTTACTACTCGTCGATAGAACTCACCAATGCGCCCTTTGGTATCTTGATCCTTGAGCCCAGGTAGTCCGTAAACAGCCTTGATGGGTTGAATCTTGGAAAGAATAGCAAGACCAGCGTAGCCCTTTTGCTTGCCGATACCCCAATACTGATGCTTGTAGATCTTGGTGAGACCAGGATGCATTGGCACATCGTTGACTTTGGTCTCTGACAGCACCACGATGTCGGCATCTTCCGCTTCGAGGTAGCGCATCATGCCTTTTGGCTCACTGGATTTGAGGCTGGTGATGTTCCATGAGGCGATGCGAACAGTCGATGGCGCCGATGGACGAGGATAGGAGAGCGAAGCAGGCATTTCGGTGTTCTTGGGCAAGCTGGGATCTGCGGTCGTATCTTCGAGCTTGGGAGCGCTGGGCGAGTCTGAGTCCGAGACAGCCTTCTTGCGAGGCTTTTTGGCTGGTGTTGTCGATGCTCCATTGATGGTAGTGTCCTCCACTGCCTTGGCTGAGTCGGTACCTTTGCGCTTCGACTTGGTTGAGGATGATGTGGAAGACGAGGCAGGCGTCGGAGCAGCCTGCTCAGCTGTCGAGACAGGGGCAGTGCGACTCGATGCTCGTCGAGCCGTAGTTCTTGTCGGAGTTGCCGGCGCCATCGTGTTGGCCCTGGACTGGAAAGGTGTGTGAGAATGGAGCGCGACAGCACTGCTGGCACGGCTGACGGAAGAAAAAAGAGCTGGTGAATGTCGCGCAACGAGCCGAACTAGCATGTCAGTGGCTCAATGGAATGGTGTGTTCAGATCTTCTTTGAACGGCGTGCGTACAATTCTTCTTCTTGGTTGTGTTGCTCAGCCCAACAAGAAACGTGTCGCGTTGAGCTGTGTGGTGGCGAGGCCAAATTTCTGGTTGTGTGGAGGGCAGGTATGGCACGTGACCGTACGCGGCAGGACCAGAACCAACACTTTTTCCCGGCAAAACACAGCTTGCTAATTTGGCGGAAATGCCGTGCACCCAGCTGAGCCTTTTGCTTTCAAGGAGTGTTGATCTTGTCGGAAAGACCGAGGGTTTGCGGACTGTCTTTTGCTTCCATCACGCCCTCCTTTCGATTCATCACCTCTTCAAGGCATCACTTCGGCGACGGGCTGCCATCTCGTTTCATCGCCACGTCGCTACTCAGCATCGACTTGCACCATGATGGGAGCTCCCAACACCATGGGCCCACCCGCCGTCACGCCTCGCAAGGCACCCACCACCCCATCCCACAATGCACACAACTCTTTTGCCTTTGGTGTCACTCCCCACAAAACACCGCTTCGGACTCCAGGCGGATCTAAGATCGAACAGACCTCGTCCACTCCCATCATCGACTTCAACGCGATCGAATCCCAAAAAGAAAACGTGCAGCCTCTTGCTAAGGGGAGATCAGCACATGCGCTCTCCAACACCCTCAACATGCAGCACAAACAGCGTCAGGCGTTGCTCGCTCAGCAGCGCGCACAACATGAGCAGCTCGTTACTTCAGAAGACAACGCAGACTCGGATGATCCTCTAGATGCATGGACAAAGTACGTCAAGTGGTGCATCGACAACTATCCATCCGGCCAGACGCACGAGTCCGGCCTCATCCCCCTTCTCGAGCGAGCAACACGCCACTTCAAGGACTCCGAGCAATACACTCACGACCCGAGGTATCTTCGCTTGTGGATCCTCTACGCACGCAATGTAGAGTGCGCTCGCGACGTTTACAACTTTTTGCTCGCCAACGAGATCGGTACCAAGCTCGCCAGCCTCTACGAAGAGCTCGCTGTCGTCCTCGAGGGTCAACGGATGTACGAAGAAGCAGATGCGATCTACAAGCTCGGAATTGCGCGTAGAGTCAATCCCATCGATCGCATCAAGCGCAGGTACGAAGAATACAAGACGCGCATCATTCTCGGTCAACAAGCTATGGCTGAATCCGAGGGCTCTTCGACCTCGGCCATCGTCTCCAACTACGCCGATGCTCTCAAATCTGCCATGGTCACCGCAGGCCGAAGCATGCTCGGCGAAAAAGAGGCTTCTGCCGGTCCTGCTCGCAGTCACTCTGCCAACGTGCTGCGAGGAGCGGGAGCGAGCGTCGGCGCCATCGGTGCTAGCACTCCCACACCATCCAACAACAACAACGGACGTAAACTCAACGTATTCCACGACGAGGATGATGAACGTGCGGCACGATCCAAGCCTCAGGGTGCGAGCACGAAAGGCTGGGAGGATATCGGCACCGTCGCCTCGCGCAACCAGGAGAACGTTCAGACTGATCGCTTGTCTGGCATCAACAACTTCAAGATCGGCGTATCCGGTGGTGTCTCCAAGAAGCCCGGCTCTGGTCTTGCCGTCTTTAAGGATTCTGACGACGACGATGATGGTGAGGCTGACGAGGTGCCATCCACTCCTAAACCGGCGGGCGTGCTTAGCCCCAAGGATCACCCCGCCAAATCCGCTGCCGGTCTTGGCCGCAAGGCACAATCGAGCGAGACTGACCTGCTGCGAAGCAATCCCTTTGCTTACTGGGGAAAAGAGGCAAAACTCGTCCCTGATCCGGGTAGCCTGCGTCCCGCTGCAGCGGAGTCGCACACTTCTCGAAAAGTCTCGAGTTCGAGTACAGGCTCCAACGGCGAAAGACATCGCACAAAGACTACCGTCTCCCGCTCAGCTCAGCCGGGCACATCGTCGAGTGCATCAGCGTCTAACTCGGCTGCAGCCGCCGCAGCTTGGGCCAAGCGCGAGAAACACGCCGCTCCCGTCGATCAAATGTACCCTGCCTTTCGATCCGGCGCGCAAAAGGCGTTTTACAAGCAACGTGGCTGGCACCATGAATTGACACTGGAAGAGCTCATGGCTAGGAAAAAAGGCTTCGCTGCTGCTCCAGAAGAGTGGCAAGATGCTGCCGACAAGGTGACGGCGGATCCGTGGTCTTACCTCGATCAACTGGTCGGACGCTGGCTTCCTGAAGACAAGGTGACATCGGGATCTAAGGGTCCGTTCGAGATGGAGCCAACTCAGACGGTCAACATCGATCAGACCACCGGCATGTTCCCCTCGAGAGATGTGTTCGACCCAGACAACTCGGTCGCCAACGCCGTCGCCCTCAACCTCCGACCAGGTGGCAAGAAGAAGAAGAAGCGCGAAGGCGAAAACACCACCACCAAACACAGAATGAGCCCTACGCTCGTCACCAAGGCTGCCGTGCTCGAAGTCGAAAACATGTTCAACGGCGACAGCGACTCGGACGAAGAAAGCAGCGAGGATGAGGATGAGGATGAGGATGATGAGGACGACGACCACGACTACATCGCCTCGCTGGCAAGCGTCTCGAGACACGGCCATATGGCTGTCAGCCTCGGCTCTTCTGCCGATGTGCCTCCCACACCAACCCCCTTGTCGCGATCCAACCACCTCGCCAGGCTCGGCGTGCAGAACGACGAAAACGCGGGCATCCAAGCGACTCCTCTGCGAACGCAGGACGGGCAAACACCGCGACTTGGACTCGGCGGCGCAACGCCCATGCGAACTCCACTGGCATCCAAGTCTACCGTCGCTACACTCGGTTCCAAGCCTGTGTACCGCGAAGAGGATGAGGACGACGAGGAACAAGAGGAGCTTCCGGCCACGGTCGACTCGGAGCGAGCTGAGGCGGTTTTCGCATCTGCTTCGCCGGACCATGTTTCGACGTTCAAGTCCGAAGAGGCGGTTGCGGTGGCACCTGTGCCGGCGACCCCCATGCCTTTCAACAGACAATCTGCAAGCCGGCGCTGGATCGAGCCCATGGCGGAGGAGGAAGAGGAGGAAGAGGAGGAAGAGCAAGGAGCATTCGCAGCGGTGGACGAGAATGGTGAACCCATCGAAGGCCAGGGTATGGAGTACGAGGGCAACGAGCACCTCTTCCGACCCCAATTTCAGCCGCTGACGCCCATCACGGAGGCTACGTACGAATTCACTCGCTACACCAACGCTCGCACTCCGGGTACAGCGACGCGATCTGCGATTGGCCCTGCTCTCAAGTCCTGGCGCCCATCCAATCGAGACGACGACGAGGATGGCGACGAGGAAGAGCAAGACGTTCCAGGCGCCATCCTCACTGCGGGCCCTATCGCCGCGGTCGCACGACACGAAAATGCCGACGAACAGCGCTATGCCGACGACTCGCAGCCTTCGGACGAGCGTAGCTTTGCCTCGTCCTCGGGCGAAGACGCCAACCGTTCTGCGTGGAATGCCGACAACAGAGCGTCGTTTGAGCTGACAAAGGGTTTGACTATTCGGTGCGCTGCTCCCGAGGACGACGAAGAGCAGGACGGCGAGCTTGAGCACGAACGACGCGAGATGCACGAGCGGTTCGAGGAGTCGCTCGTGATGCAAGAGGGGGAGCAGACGGACGAGTTCAACCCACCCAACCCTTGCTCGCCCGTGAACCCTGACGTTCTCAACGCGATCCTTGCCCGCCTCGAGGTGCCCATCGAGAGCATGCCCGGAGTTGTTAGTCTCGCCGATGCCTCTTGCGGTAATTTGGTCTCGGAGCTGCAAAAGCGATGCAAATCGAGCCTGGCATCCAACCAAATGACACGCAAGAGTATGGGCGGTACCGTCTTCCACGGCACGGGCATGCTCGCATCGCCCTTTGAGGTCGACATCGGTGGTCACCCGTTCGAGATCCGTGGCAAGCTCGGTGAGGGAGGATATGGCGCTGTGTACTTGGGCTATGACGTGGACTCTGCTGCCACAAATGTCGCACAGGAACGCAGCAACGATGAGGACGGCTCGGACGACGACGACGACGACGACGATGAGGACGATGAAGACCGCCGCAAGCAGCTCGCGATCAAGGTCGAGACACCTGCGAATCGGTGGGAATTTTACGTCCTCTCTCAGCTGCAGTCCCGTCTGCCGGCACCAGTGGCGCGGTCGATCGTCTCTGCGCGCAAGCTCTACTGCTATGAGGAAACGTCGTTCCTGCTGCTCGATTTGGGCGAAAAGGGGACGTTGCTGGATGTCGTCAACCACTCGACCACGGCTGGTGTCGCCGCTGCGGGTGCCGACTCACCCAGTGGACTGGAAGAAGTACTAGCCCTGTTTTTCGTCACCGAGCTCGTGCGCGTGATCCTCGACATGCACCGCGCTGGCATCATCCACGGCGACCTCAAGATCGACAACTGTCTGCTTCGACTGGGTGACGTTTCGCCCGCCAGCAGCTGGTCCAACATCTACTCGCGTGACGGTGTGTCTGGCTGGTCTGAAAAGGGTCTCACGCTCATCGACTTCGGGCGAGCGATCGACCTGCACGCCTACCCGAACCCGGACACGCAGACGTTCATCGCCGACTGGCCAACCGACAGCAAGGACTGCTTCGAGATGCGTGCCGGCCAAGCATTTACTTTCGAAACCGACTGGTTCGGCATCGCTGCCGTCGCACACTGCCTACTCTTCGGTCGGTACATGGAGACCAAGCACGATCCCGCTACAGGTCACAAGATCGCCGCGAGCTTCAAGCGGTACTGGCAGACTCAGCTGTGGACGTCGCTGTTCGACGTCTGTCTCAACCCGCCTAAAAATGATGCGGGAATGGCGGACAGGGACCAGGTGCTCGCTCAGCTCGAGACGTGCTTGGAGGAGATGCAGGCTTGGCTGGAGGCCAACTCGAACAAGGGCGGCAAGAACTTGAAAGGGTTACTGCGCAAACTCGAGATCTGGGCCATGAAGCAGGGCCATTGAGGATCATACGCTCGCAATGTGGAAAAAGCTAGAACCCGTCACTAACCTGCCTCATCGTGTGCGTTCGCCTGTGTGCTGTCACACTGCCAACACAGTCAAACGAGTGCGAATCCCAACTGAGCTAATTTACATTGCAAATCACCTTCCCCGCGCGTCATCCCTGGTAGGCCGATCGATGGAGCGGAGATAGCCCATGACGGTAAAGTCAAACGGCACGGGTTTGGTCAAGACGTCTGGGAGCTTCTCGCCAAACGACTGCGTCGCCTCTCTTCGCGTCGACCTCCTCTTGGACGGGGTAGCACTGCTCGTCTCCTTGGCCGGAAGTCTCGCCGAACTCGCCGACGCTGCTGACGACGCTTGCTCCTTGACAGCCGCCACAGCAGCAGCAGCAGTCGCGGCAGGGATGAGCTTGGTGCTCTTTCCGAGTGGCGTAGTGCCGAGAAACGCGGCGAGGATGCTCTCGGCCTCGCTTTCGGTCAACGCCGCGCCGCCGCGCGGGGATCTCTCGCCCTCCGAGTCCGAATGCAGCGCTTCCTCGATCTCCGCCGTAGCTGCGGTCGAGGGGGAAGACAGGAGGAGTCTGAGCTTCTTGCGCGCAGCCTCGCCATCCGTCGCACCCACCACGGGGCTACTCGACGTCGCAGGATCCGAGGCCTGAACCTCGACCAACGACGGAGAGACCTTCAACGAGCCCGTATCGGCCACTGTCGGATACATGTACCCCACCGAAGACGCCAACGACGATACGGACGAAGTGGACGGCGAGCGTTGATCTCGCTGCTGCTGCTGCTGCTTGGCGGAAGACCGAGGCAGCTGCATTGAAACATCAGCAGCGCCCCGGAGCGCAGACTCGACCTCTTCATCCTCCTCCTCTTCTTCCTCGTCGTCATCGTAGTCCGAAAACGACCGCTCGGCGTACCGCCTCTGCTGCTTCTGCGCAACCACCGCCGCCTTCGCAGCCGCACGCTGTGGCCTGCCCCTTACCATCTCCGTGCCCGAAGAGTCCGATTTAGACGTGGCCTGGTACGTTTCCCACACTTCTGCACTCCGTCCGCGCGCGCGCATCTCGGGCGACCCAGCATTCCTCGCCGTACGCGGCGACACATCGTTGCCTGACTCGTCCCCCTGCGACCCTGACCGCCTCCTCCGTCTCTTGCGCCCGTCCTCGACTGCTTCTACCTTCGCCGCCGTCAGGGGTACCGGCAAACTCTCGACGCGCTGTTTAGGTTGACGTGCACTGACCCTTCTCGCTCCATTCTCCTGCGTCACACTGGGCGATTTGGTAGCAGCAGCAGAAGCAGGGGTAGGACTAGCGCTCTCCGCAGGTTCCCACGTCGCCCTGCCGCCCTTGATGCGGATCTTGAGCCGCGGCGATGCACTGCGTTGTGTCTGGTCATCCCCTGGCGCAGCTACGTCCTTACTCGCCGCCCCCTGTGGTGCCGGCGAACCAGCGCTCCGCTTTCCCTCGCCCAACGACAACAGCAAATCATACCGCTTCAACGTGTCATACGCATCGTCGAGCAACTCGCGCCTCACCTCCTCGACTCTCTCGCTCAACGGCTTCCCCTCGTCGCCCGACTCACCCCTCACCTGATCCCGCGCGACTACGACCGGCTGCAACAAGCGTGCCTCGACCGCCTTGAGCTGCTCGATGCGCGCCACGAGCTTGAGCCGATCGCGAGCGAGCCGATCCACCTCGGCCTTTCGCTGGCGCTTCTCGGCGGTCTCGGGCTTGCGGTGCCTGCGCTCGTACGCCGCGTCCGAGGTATCTTCAGCAGCGTCGGACCTCAGCCCGCGCGTTTTGGGCATGTAGAGCGTATCGTCGCGCGGAGTGAAGTCTGGCGTTTCGATGAGCTGCTGTCGCCTGATCGCCAGGGTGGATACCAGAGAAGAGGAGGAGGATGGGACGGGTTGGAGCGAGCCGACTGCATCCTCATCGGGTTCGGATTTGACATGGGCAGTGGTGGAGGCGGGGCCGTAGGGGAACACAGCACGAGCGAGCAACCGAGGGTCCGAGGTGAGTACGATCACGGATGAGGCTGTAAAGCTCGCTGCTGATGGGGCGGGTGATGTTGAGGCTGTATCTGCGGCGTGTTTTCCTGCCGATGACGCGGACTTTGCTGTTCCGTCGGCATGGTTGCCGCTACTGTAATTGAAGGTAGAGCCAGAGGGTGAGGCGGGCGCATCGAGCAGCAGCAGCTCCTCCTCCAACATGGACCCCGCGAGCAGCGACGATACCGCGGACAGTCTCGCGGGCATCGTCCGCCTGCGCGACGCGCGCTGTACCGTCGGTGTCGAACCCGAGCCTGCTTTCCCCGTCGATGAGGACGCGCGCTCCATCGCGGCTACAGCCTTGCCAGACCCGGACGCCGTGAGCTCCATGCTCGTCGACTGCGCATGGTGGTCCGTTGACGAGACTGGTGGAGGAGGAGAGCTGGGCGGCGACGAGAGCTGCATATCGACGTCTGCGACGTCTTGCGCTTCCTTTGTGGAGACTGCATGTGCGGGTGCTACGTCATCGGTCATGATGTCGTCGGGGAGCTGCTCGGTGCCGTCGCTGCGTGCGTCAGACGGGATGGCCGCTTTGGTCGAGGAAGCTGCAAAGAGCGACGCAAACAGTCCCGCCGCCATGGTTGCTGTGTGCGTGAACGCAGACCGCCTGGAGTGTATGCTCAAGTTGGCGGAAGCTCTTCCCGACAAGGGGTAAGTGCGAGAGGCAGCTCGCGGCCTGATGCTTTGCGTTGTTCAAGAGCACATCAAGTCAGATATGAACAAATACGCTGTGATTCCGCGACTGGGTTGTGGTGAAGGAGCGAAAGGCCTGCGGCGTTGTAAGGCGCGTTCACGTAGCGTGTTCGGGGAGAAGCAAATTGGTTCGAAAGCTGAGGCAATGCAGAGCTTAGAGACGTGAGTGTCGGCTCTGTTCCGCGAAGGTGACGAGTTTGCAGGGTTGGGGGAGTGATGGAGAAGAAAGACGGAGCCAAGCCACGAGTCCTTTGTTGTCAAAGAAAGACAAAGAGGAGGACGACCAAGCTCAAAAGTTGGCCAGAAACGCTTCTTCCGACAAAGCAAGGCAAGGCTGCCCATCCGGCTACTCACTTCTGCGTCATTTTCGAAAAATTCTCCACCGCATACCGCGTGTGTCGGCCCTTCCGCATGGCATATGCGATAGACTCTGTTCAGGTGAAAGTCCGTTGACCGACTCGTCGTGCTTGAGTACTGGTGTGAACAATGGCGGGCTGAATCGACAGCTATGTGTTCTCTGGCCTTGCTGGGAGGCGATTGGCAACCGGCGTTGCAACTGGCAAGCTCAACCGCACTCGGAATCGCTTCGAGCATTGCAGACAGAAAGCGCTTTATTTTTCATGACAGAAAAATGAAGGTCGCAGAAATGAAACAGGGTCCAAGAACAAGCAACCTCGCCACGCTCTTCGACCACATTCGTCACCAGCACAAATACACTTCGACTTCCGACGAGGCGTCCGACAGTGTGCGATCACTACAAACAAGTACATTTCCACAACTTCACATCGCGCGCTGAAATACAAAGCAACGACCAGAGGCAAGAGGAGAGTGTGTGGCAGGTCAGGGCGCGGAAAGACACATCTCCATAAACGTATCGTAGTTGATCTGGACCCAACCCGAACGCTGGGTGTCGTGGCGTTGGAAGCTCTCGGTAAGCGTCTTGATCACCACACACGCACGTACGAAACGGTCAAACGTGATGCCCGAAGCGGCTCCTCGTGCAGGACCCCCTCCCGTCGACGGCATTCCACCTGGAGCAGCCACGTCAGAAGTTACTAGGTGTCAGTGCCAATTTGTTAAAGCAATTCGTCAGTCTTGCTCTCGGAGCCTGAAACCCATACGGCCATGTGGACACTCACTGTACTTCTGTGTTACGATATGCAGCAGTTTGGGCGACAACCTGTACCCAAACGACTGGAGTGCATTGGCGAGCTCGCCTTGGTCGATCGAGCCGGATCGGTCCTGGTCAAAGTGTCGGAACACGCCTTGCCAGTCTTGGATGTACTTCCACAGCCCGGCGAACTCGTTAAAGCTGATCTGCCCGCTGCGGTCAACGTCGAACACGCTCATCAGCATCTTGACCGTATCCAGGTCGAACGGCGTCCAGTCGCCGTTGACCAACGCTTGGCTGAGTTCCTGCGCGTTGATCTGCCCGCTGTGATCACGGTCCACCGCGATGAACCACTGCCACAGCTGTGGGTCTGCTCCCGGCGGCGGGCCGGTCGACGCGGTGTACGCCTGCGGTCGACCGTAGTTTTGGGGAGGTGCGCCGTACGACGACTGTTGCTGCTGACCACCACCGCCGTAGCCGCCTTGTTGACCTGGAGGCGGGGCGCCGTAGCCGCCCTGCTGACCAGGAGGTGGTGCGCCGTAGCCACCGCCCTGTTGCTGAGGAGGAGGAGCGCCGTAGCCACCACCCGCGCCGCCATACTGCTGCTGCGGGGGAGGCTGTCCATATCCGCCCTGTTGGCCGGGAGGAGGGGCTCCGTATCCACCACTGCCTCCGTACGAGTATTGATTCGACATTCTGCTTGAGATGATACTGATCGGTTGGTCCTTGTGAGTAATGGTGGATGATAAAAGTTGGAATGGAAGGCGCAGCAGCTGTGCTGAACGAAGGGTTGGCCCATGCTCGCCGCGGCAGAAATGACGTCGGCGCACGGGAAAATGCCCCGCTTTCCGCTTTCCGCTTTCCGCACAGCCCCGACCGCTCGCGGTCTAACAGGTTGGGAATTTCTATTGCTCAACCGCACCCTATTCACGCAGCACAGTATCTTAGGTCAACCTGAGACGGTCCACGCAGCATAGCTGCCCAACAAGCACTTCAATGCATTTCTATTCGTATGCCGTCCATCCTGAGCCTAATGGTGGTGCTGATGCGGGTGATGCGCGGCAGTAGCAGGAGACAGCCTGTGCGCACCACTAGCGCTGCCCGCTCTCGCCACCGTGGGACTCGCATCGTATACACTGCTGTACGAAGGAGACGCCGACATGGGAGTGCTCGCATTCACACCACTCCCGTTGGGGGAAGTCGCCGCTTCGCCGCTGGCGGCGACTTTCTCGAGCTGAACGGCAACGCTCTCGAGACCGTGGATGCGCGCCTTGAGCAGGTTCTCGACTTGTTTCGCGATGGCTTCGGGTGTTGATGCTGTGGCTGTCTGCAATGTTGCGCCGTTGGTGTGGTTGTGGTCGTGATCATGTGTGTGGTCGTGTTTGGGACTGTGGCCGTGGTTGTGGCTATGGTCGTGCTGATGGGTGTGCTCGTGGCTGTGGCCGTGATCATGCTGATGATCATGCCCCTTCGCAATCGGCCATGCAACCTGCACACGTATCACACCGACCAGAGTCTCCGCATCCTTGGGCCAGAACCTCGGCGAATGATACGCCACCACCCCTTCGATCCCTTTCACCTCCTCCAGAGCCCCCCTCATCTCGACCTCCCTGTCTCCTCCCACCTCCAAACACAGGATCCTCCCCGACTCAACCACGAGCGGGATCACCGAGCCCACGATCATGAACGCGATAAACAGCGACGCGATGGGGTCAAACCCGGTCCAGCCAAATTGCCCGATGAGGAGTGTGCTGATGATGACGCCGACGGAGCCAAGCGTGTCGGCCATGACGTGCAGGTACACGCCCATCATGTTGTGGGAGTGTCCGTGGTCGTGGCCATGTCCATGCCCGTGGTCGTGCCCGTGCGCATGCGAGTGGCCGTGATGATGATGTCCACCCGTTGCCCACATGCCAAACAAATTAACGCCCAACCCCATACTGCTCACCACAAGCAGCTGCGTCGTGTTGTGCATCACCGGCGGCTCGATGATCCTCTGCACCGCCTCAAACACGATAAACACGGAAATCAGGATCAGGAAGATCCCATTCGCAAACCCACTCAGCGTCTCCACCCTCCCATATCCATACGTAAATGTGCCATCCGTCGGCCACGTCGCCATGACGCTCGCAAACAGACCCATGCCGATCGCCGCGCAGTCGAAAAACATGTGGATCGCATCGCTGATCAGACCCAGACTGTTGGTCCACACCCCCCACAGCAGCTGTACACCCATAAATGCCAGGTTGAGCAGCAGGAACTGGAAGATCTTGCGCGAGTCCGCGTTGGCCATAATGATCTTCACCGTGCGCTTCGTTGCAGCAACGCCGGAGCGGAAGGAGTCAACGAGCTCCTGGACCGCAGACACGTCCGACGTTGAGACGGCGTGTGGAGGAGCGTCTGCCTTGCTCGGCGAAGACGCGAACCGCGACGAAACGTGATCCGGCGAGCTTTTGAGGATGGTACGAAGCGCTTGCCCAACGAGTAGCGCCACTGCGAGTTGCGACCACAGTGGTTTGAATCCAAACCCGACAAAACCAATCGCAAACGAAGCGAGGACAGCAATTGGCCAGCCGTGTGCCACTCGATCCCGTGTGGAAGCATGCGGCTCGATCGAGGTGCTGACGAGCGGTTCAAGGATGAGAAACCCGAAACTGATGGCGAGATACGCTGGCAAGTGGCTCAGACCCACCGATCCGTCGCTGCCGTTGCCGCCCCACGTCGAAGGCACAACGGACGATAGCGCTGGAAAGGTCGACAATCCAAACAAGCGGAGCAGCAACGAAGCGGGTAAAGTGAAGGCAGAAGCAACAATGGTAGCGACGATACCCGCCCTTCTCCTTCCGCCCGTATCTCGACTAGCACTCAACAGCGCACTCTCCCGTTCGATGGTAAGGAGTGCAAAGATGAGTAGATAGACGTGGCCGGTGAGCGTGCCGAACACGCTATAGCTGGCGGCGGATGCGTCGACGGCAGCTGCAGCCGCTCGCAGCTGAGACGGAGATGCCAGTCCAGCCGGTCGGTTCCGCTTGAGGCTTTCGGGCAAGTCTGCATCTGCGTACATGTCCAGAATATGACCCGAGTAGTCGACAATGCCCGAGGTCGGAGTGGCAGTGTTTGAGATCGATGAAAGAAACGACACGGCGAGCGCAAACAGCGTCGTGTACCCGCCGTAGCTGCGACCACCCAAACTCTTCGCCAGGTCCACCGCCCAGATCTCGCAGTACTGGGTGAATATCACAACGTTGACCGCATCGAGCTTGCGCAGCGCCATGAGCCAGACCAGCAGCTGAGCAAACGAGACGGCCGCCAGCGTGCACAGCCTGCGCTTGTCGACGCGCTTCACCGCGGGGATCCACTGCCATGCCTTGAACCACACGGCCTGGAGCACAGCTGCGATGAAAAACGCAAACGTCGCAATGGCCCACGAAGAGGTGCTGCTTGCAATGCTGTCGGTGGACGTTGCTGTGATTGGCGATGCTGACAGTTGCGAGTGGATAGACTCGCTGTGTGTGGACGAAAGCCACGTGCGCACGAGTAACGCTGCTGCTGCCAGGAGCGTCTTGTTGAGCAGCAGGCCCAGCAGCAGGTCAGTGGGGATGGGAAAGCCGAGCATGGACGACTGAGACGAGGAAGAGGAGGCAGAAGCATACGAGGGGGAAGAGACGGCTTCCATGCGCACCTTTGCACGAGTGCGCGAGTCGGGTGTGTTGGTGTTGTAAGCCGACGACGACGAAGTCGACGACAAAGACGGCTGCATGGTGGCGAGTGCCAGGCTGGGACCAGCCCAGAGAGAAGAGAGATGAGCACCAACGATGGACGAAGATGAGGTGGGTCGAAGGATGAGCTCAATGATGGGAGAGTGGCACGATCGAGTGTTGGTGTCATTCTTCCCTTGGACTTTATCGTCGTCGGTCACCGTGCACTTTCTGGAAGCGTATGCAACACAGCCAACTCAGATTCAGGAAGAAAGTGGGCAGTGCACTACTGCAGAGGACAAGGCGCGTGCAGTTATAGCTGCTTGCTGCGTGTCTCAACCGGAAGGGTCGCGCTTCCTGAGACGCTTCCTTTTCTTTTTGCAGGAGCGAGCTCGAGTCCACACGTAGCATTGTTAAGTCAGCCGCACTCTTTGCCTCTCCGCCTGCCCTGCTTTCCAATCACGATTCACCACTGACTCTACTGTAGCAAACCTTCTCACTGCCGATCGTCGACTCAGACCGCGCAAGACACTCGCAGCTCGCACGCAAGACAAATGAGACGAAAAGGTATATTCGATTCAGTTACGAAAGAAGAAATCCCAATGTTGTAGCAGCAGAGTAAGCGCATGTAGAAGTACAGGGAATGGTGAAACGAGTCTCTTTGCGAACACCGCCTCGTTTCCTTTTGGAAGAGCGAGCGACACTTCAAGGGGCAAGAGCCTTCTCCGAGTGACCAGGCTCCGAAGCCTCGGCCTCTTCGGCAGCGTTGACCTTGCCGGCGTCGAGCTGGTTGAGCGCATCTTCCTGGGCATCGAGCTTCCTGAACGAGATCGAGAAGCCAATGAAGCCAGCAAACGCGATACAGCCAAAGACGGTGTAGCTCCACACCAGGTTGGGGTCCTCCGAGAGCGAGATGAACGCCTGCTGCAGAGCAGCAGCGATGGCCGAGGTGAACAGGAACATCGACATGACGAGCGATCGCATCGACTTGGGAGCCTTGGAGAAAGCGTACTCGAGACCCGTGATGGACGCCAGAATCTCCGAGATGGCGATGAGCACGTACGAACCCGACTGGATCCACACGTTGAGAGGAGCAGGCACGTAGACTGCAGTGTCCTCCGAGCCATCAGCACCCGGGTCGGCGAATCCGTCGCCGTTAGTGTCGTAGCAGCTCGACGCGTTCTTGCCGCACTGCGACGTCTTGTAGATGTAGTGCTGCACCACAGCAGCCCACACCATGGCGAGCGCACCGGTAAGGAAACCGAGCGCAATCTTCTTGAGCGGGGTAAAGTTGATACCGGCCTTGCGCAGCGCAGGGTAGAGGAACAGATCGAAAATGGGGATGAGGATGATGAGCACGAAGGGGTCCAGGTTGGAGACGACCTCGTTGGGCAGACCGTGCACCTGCATGGTGGCAGCCTGCGAAACGAGGTTGTTGGTGATCTGGTTGTAGGTGAGCCAGTACAGCGGGAACCACAGGAAGACAGTGCAGGCCTTGAAACCACGTCGCACCTCGTCGACCCAGGCATCGTCGAACGTCATCCAGCGGGGCTTGGACTCGGGCGACTGCTTCGAGGGCTTGGCGTTCTCCCAGAAGTCATCAGCGCGCATGTTCTTGACCAGGGCGATGGGGTTGAGCGACCAGCGACCCTTAGCGGCGAACCTCCAGAGGCGCACGCACTCGGCAAGCACCGATCCAGAGGGAGGCGTCTTGACGTAGTACTTGTTGCCGAACACCAGGACGGGAATGCAGAGGGCAAAGACGATGGTGGGCAGAGTGTAGGCGAGCCAGAAGCCAACGTACTTCTCCGAGAAGGACATGCCAAGCTGACCACCAAGCGCACCAATGTTGATGAACAGGTAGAAGTACATAAAGATACGGCTGATGGTCAAGACAGGGTCGACAATGACACGCTCGCCGGTCTTGAGCGTCTGGACCGACTGCTTCGAACCATTAACCTGCTCAGCGATCAAGGGCGATATGGTCGACTTGAACCAGCCGGTACCCACGCCCATCACGATGAGAGCGATGACGAAGCATGCCATGGCGCCGTTGGAGTTGTCGAGGACGGTGGGAATCGAAGAGACAATGAGGAGGATGTGTCCGACCATGGCGACGAAGACGGCGATGCAGATGGTCTTGAAACGACCCCAGCGCGTATCGGCGAGGTAGGCACCGAGGATGGGCATCAAGTAGACCCAGAAGGTGTTGAAGGTGGTGAGGCCAGTGGCTGCCCGCTGACCCTGGCCGAGGGCACCGGACTGGTTGTGGGCGCCACCAGCACCTGCACGGTTGTTGGCAGGGCGGGGCTGCTGGATGTAGTTCTGGAACACCTGGACACAGCCGTAGTACGAGAATCGCTCGGCAAGCTCGCAGAAGGCGATGGCGTAGGTGGTCCAAGGAAGCTTCTCGGGAACACGTCGGAGAGTGGCGAGATCCTCGTCAGTGGGGGTGACAAAGTCATCGTCCGAGATGTCGGGCTTGACGCGAACACCGGCTTCGAGGTGAGCGACGGGGTGCACCTCGTCCTTGCCACCGTGAGCTTTGACGTCGGCGAGGTAGAGGTCGCGCTGAGCCTCTGCGTGGCCGGCAATGGCGTCGTCCTGGATATCGAGAGGCATGGTGGATAGCAGAAAGGAGCGAACCCCAAGGAAATCGACCAGGGAGGAGGGAGGGGGGTAAGGGTGAGGGTGTAGCAGAAAGGAGGCAAGACGGAGGAGGGAGACGGTTGAGCGCTTTATAGATGAGGGGCCAAGGTGAGAAGAAAAAAGCCGCGAGGAGAAGGAGGAGTCTATAAAGTCAAGTGATTGGGCGAAGCTTGTTTAGCGTGATAGGGTTGATCAAAAGCGAAGGCTCATCTGAGCAGTGCGATTGGTCCAGTTGAGATTCCGTCAGGCAGGTGACCGGGCATCACAGAGGTCGGGGTCGAGCTGAGGGTGTGCACACTCGTTGTCGGATGCAGGTGCACCACCCACGAGGAGAGGACAAGCGAATGGGAGCAGCGCTTGGCCCCCCTTTCGATAAGGGTGGCGGTGATGGAAACCCTACTTCGCTTCAGAAGTAGCGCAGAAGCAGAACAATAGGCTGCTCCGCTTTCTAGCAAGGAACGGGCGAAGAGAGCGAGCTATTGGTCTGTCTGTCTGAGAGCTGTTTCGGTTTTCTCCGATAAGAAGCGCAGAGCAAGCACGCTAAGCAAGCCAAGGCAAGGCAAGGCAAAGCAAAGCGCTGAGGAGGAGTAGACGAGTCTCCTCTTCCCTCCCCTCCTCTTCTGTTATTTAAAATTGCATGCTACTCTGACAGGTGCACTCCGCCAGTCCAATTCGCTTGGCGCTTCCATGCCTCTCTGTCTTTGGATTTTCGGGTCGTGTGCTTTTTGTTCTTACTTTTATTCTTTTTATGTAGCCCGTCACCAGCATGAAAACTCGAGCTCGCTTTCGTTCTCTCGCTCTCTTTTACACACACACACACACCCGCCTCGCACGCAATACCACGGTTTCGGTGGGATGCCGACGGTTGTCGGATGCTCTCGTTGGTCCCGCTGGCGATGCTCATTGGACGAGCGCTCTTCCAGCTCTTGCTACTTCAAATCTACTCCGCCGGGACTTGGAATCAAGCAGCTTGCTACTGGACGTGCGCTCACGCTTCAGCTTATCAATCAATTCATCGCATGAACTCTACTGAGACGCATAGTCGGATCACGATAGCGAGTGGTGGCCTGCATTCGGACCTGGATCCAAGGGGTTGTGTCTCTCTGCTCTGTGGGAAGCGAGCTCGGATGTCACTTGTCCGAAGCTGTCGACGGTCCAACGCCTTGCAATCGTGGCGCTCCTCACGTCTGCAGATTGAGGGGTACAGCGCACTTGCACGTCGTGTCGGGTCGAAGCTTGCTGTCAACCCTCCACGGCTATCCCCCCTCCCGCCTCTCTTTGGTCTCCCCACGCACGCCTTATCTGACTATCGCTCGCTAGCGGTTGCTCTGTCCATCTCAACGTGACCATACAGTCCAGTCCTCCGCACTAAGCGAGCCTGCGAGCGCACACGTTCGGGATAGTCGGTCGGTCCGAAGTCGACGGGTGTGCCGTGCCTGACTTGTCCTGTCTCCGAGATGAGCCCTGCCTGCTCTTTGCTTCCGCAATTCTCCGTCGAGCGGTCTTTGTGCAACCAAGTATCTGACTGGCTCTTCATTCGTGCATGGCTTTCGGCCTTGTATGACCGATATCTGCTGCTTCTTTCTGATCTGGTTGCAGATTGGCTGGCGGTCACCGTTCACCAATAATGTCAGAACAGACGAAACAGACTTTGGCAACAACGCGCAAGAGCAAGAGGTCGGTCGGTCGGTCGGTCGGTGTTTGAAACACGGAAAGCGCCTGTGTGTTTAGCCTCGAGGCAGATTCGCGCGGTCTCGACAGGAAAAACGTAACGCCAAGAAAATTCGCGTACGTCCAGGCGACTCGCTTGCAGAGACGAGAGTCAAGCCGCCGTCCACAAGCCCTGCGGATCCAGTTCGATACCGGTGAATGCGGAGCGATGGCTGAGGAAAAGAAGGAAAGAAAAAAAAAACCAGGTGAAGTTGCCCTTCTCATGGGTCGCACCACTGTCTTCCGAAGCAACTTGGTACTCCGCTCCTGTGTCCGCCCTTCCGCTCCGCTGGCTTTCTATACCGCCGATTCGATCTGATTTGCCGCCTGCCCGTAGTGCCATTAGCCATTGGACTTATTTTCTCCCGAGGCCTACAACTTTTTTGACCAGAGCTCCTCACTGTCGATGCTGCTTACGGCTTCCTCGCCAACTTAGGACAGAGCGCAAAAGGGAGGTGGGCTGAGAGCTGGAGAGAAGCGATTTTTGATCTTTGGTTTTTTCCCCTTTCTAATTTGCCCTTTGTTGATTGCATGAAAGCAACGGAATTTTCGAACGGCAACCGAAACACTGCACAGCTGCAGTGGCACATTGAACTTGCATTTTGCAAATCAAATTTGAAACTGGGAATCTGCCAAATTCGAATTTTTTCCTCGTCGTTCATCGGTCAAAACGCCGTTTTCAGGTCGGTTGTCTCTTCGACAGTGATTTTCCTGCGGCCACCTCTCTCTGCCTCTCTTTCCGGTGCGCTCTCTCGTCTCTCGGTCCGGTGTCGCGGTTGCGTCGACGATTGCTCTTATCACACAAGGTTGCGTACCGTGGCATTGTAGATGCTGATATTACTAAGACTGTGCCGGTCATGTGGTGAAAGGCTGACTCCGCAGGAGAGTCAAGGTAACCGCTGTGGCCAAGCGGAGGACGTTGGAAGTGCGGACGCTTTCCGGACTGATTGCCGCCAAGGAGTGGATGGGGCAAGGTAGGGGTGTGTGTGTGTGTGTGTGTGTGTGTGTGTGTGGCTTTGCTCTGTCACACGACATGAAGACGTATTCAGGAACCAGATCGTCGATGCACGTTGTTGCAGCACAATCGTGCAACCAGCATGCTATCCCCGGTGCGGTTTTCCCGCCCAGTCAGAGCCGACGGCGAGCGGCTTCGGATGCGCGGCCTCATTGGTCGCTGCTCTGCTTGACCGAGCTGAAAATCCACGGCGATGTGGCCAGGCACCCAGCCAATCTTCGCTCTCGAACGTCGATCGACTCCAACGCACAAAGCTCCACGATTGGCTCCGGGTTGATGGTCGCCACGCTTTTTTCATCTGCTACTTGGCACGCGGTCCAGAATCAAACGATGGCGTGATCATTGCAGGTGGACCCTGAGTGTGAGGTGGTGGGATCCAATCAGCAAACGATGGCAAGGTCACCGCAACCGGGTGTGAAGAAGGTGTCACTTCTCACGGCCTGATGATGGTGGCGACGGGCCGGAAAGTTTTGCAAGGGCGCGATTCTCCAGCTCTAACAACCTGCTGCCGAAAATCATTTGAGTGACTATCGCCGATTATTTTTTATCTTGAGTGCGATCTGGAAACCGATCGACCTAGCAAGCACAGGCCACAAACGTCGAAGGTCAAGAGACCCTGAGATCTCCTGTTCTTCCACTTTTACACCACACGACGATCCCCCCAGCATCTCGACGCTCGCAACATGGCAGCAGTGCAGTCAGACGCTGGTCCTTCCCAGCCGGGGCGGCGTGTCCTCGACGACCCCGTCTCTACGTCATCAGCAACAACATCTTCCACCCGCCCTGTTGCAACACGAGTACGCTCCGTGCTGTTGCAAGGTCCACGCGATGCCAACGACATCCGCACCGCGCTCAACACTCTGGCGCAAATGTACCCTTCCACCTCATCCGCCCTCACCTCGACGCCCACGGACAGCCACATCGCCCCCAAAACTCGCAACTCACACGAAGCGCCAACAAAAACGCCTCCTCTGGTCGACACGGCGCGAGCACGGCGCGATCTCGACAAAGACATCCGACAGCGCATGCTGAGCGCCACGGACGACATAATCGCTGTTCTTCAAACCGTAGATCGAGGCCTAATTCGGCTGTCAGACGATGTTGCGGCTATGCACACGTCGTGCGATGCGGTGCAGGCGAAATTGCGCGCCGCGGAACAGGCCAGTCGATACCTCGTCGAGCACGCGGAAGGTCTCGAGAAGCAACGAGCTGCCGCCCTCACGCAGGCCCAAGTCGCCAAGCTCTTTCTGTCTCGCTTCACGCTGTCGGACGCCGAACGCGCTTCGATCTACTCGAGAGAAGTGCGTGCGGGAGACGACCTTTTCCAAGCGATGGACAAGCTGCAGCGTATTCGCAGCGAGTGCCAGGTTCTGCTGCAAGGATCCGACAGCATATCCACTTCAGCTTCGACAGCAGCAGCGGCAACCGCGAGCGCGGGTGGCGGCACACGTGCAGGCATAGAAATTATGTCTGCCACCGCCCACGACCTCGACCAGGCCTATCAAAAGCTGTACAAGTGGTGCTCTTTCGAATTCCGACAGCCGGTCAAGGAAGGATTGGAAGTCTCGCCGAGTCTGCGAGAGGCTACACGGCGGCTCAAGCATGCACGCCAAGACCTGCTCCGATCCGCGCTCACCACCCTAGTCCAGACACGCAGCTCGATCCTCGCCAACGCCTTCATGGCAGCCCTCACCATGGGCGCCGGTCCCCCCACCTTCCTGCCAGGACCCATCGAGCTACACGCGCACGACCCGCTGCGCTACGTCGGCGACATGCTAGCGTGGATCCACCAAACCGTGGCATCCGAGCGCGAATTCCTCACCGCGCTGTTCGACGAAAAGGAAGGCGAGGGCGGCCGACGCATTGGCCAGCGACGACGCGGCTTGGAAGGCTCGCTCGACCTCACGGGCTCCGATCCCGAGTCGCTCCGCCTTGGCCCCGGCGAAGCGCTGGTGCGCGAAGTGCTCAACTCGAACCTCGACGGCTGCTGTCGTCCCCTCAAGGTGCGCATCCAGCAGACGCTGCGGTCGCAGGAGGGAAGCGTCATGTCGTACAGGTTGGCGCACCTGGTGCAGTTCTACAGGTCGACGATGGACAAGACGATCGGATCGAGGGCAACGTTGAGTAAGACGCTGGGGGAGGTGTCGGATGCGGCGGTGGGGGCGTTTGCGGAGACGGTCGAGAGGCAGAGGAGAGGGATTGAACGGTACGAGGGGATGCCGGATGCGGATTTGGGCTTGCCGCCGCCGCTGGTGGCGACCATGGCGACGCTGAAGGAGTTGACAGGTGAGTTTTCCAGGTCGCTTGCGGAGGATGCCGGAGTGCCGCAGAGTAAGAACACACAGGAGGCAGCAACAGCAGCAGCACCGCCGGCAGCGGAGAGTATCACGGCATCGCTGTCGAACTTCGACTTTGTGCTGGACAAACTCGTGGATCCGCTCATCGACATGGTGCAGCGCATGGCTGCCTTGCACATCGCCAAACGGCCACGCGCACGCACCGAAGCAGCCGCACAGTGGGAATCGCTCCTCTTCACATGCAACTGCTTGGAAGCGATATCATCCACCCTAGACGCCTATGCGTTCACAGGATGGAAAGCCGCACAAGTCCGCACAGCGCTCGACACGGCACTCGCCCAGCTGACCGAGGAGCACTCGCGCCACCTGCTCCAACGCTCCCGTCTCTCCGGCGTCCTCTCCGCCATGGAAGCGCACAACGGAAAGGGCGGACCTCTGTCGACCGTTCCCGGTGCGACGCAGGACGAAGTGGTTCAGGCACTGAAGCGGTTCGACGAGTGTTTGGCGCAGGACGACCTGCTGACAACTGCAGAGATGGCGCGGCTGGCGAGTCCGTCGGCGCGCCAAACGGTGCACGGGGCGGCGCTGCGCGCATTGACACGCAGGTACGGCGAGCTGGTTCAGGCAGTCAACGATGCAGGCAACGGATACGATCTCGAGTCCGGCAGGCTGGTCATGCGTTCGCCGGAGCTGGTGGCGATTCTGTTAGGCGTGTAAAGAAGCGGGGAGGGAAATCTAGCAATTTGCATTTAGAATAGTGTTGAGCCGGCCCAGGCGGTGAGCAGCGCGGTGGAGGCAGACGAGATCAAGTTGACCGCGTTGTTGCTGAGTACATTGAGACCCGTGATGAGCTGCCAGGAAGCGGTTGGGTCGTCGTGCTTGTTGCCGTCGAGCACGTCGGTGATGGGGCCGACGAGCACTTTGCGCGTGGATGGGTTGTAGAGCGTCTGCTGGAGGGTGGCGCCGAGGAGGCTGTCGATGAGCGAGCCCGCGAGGCCGGCTGCTGTAATCAGGGCGCCGAGCTTGACGTGTACATCCCATGCGACGTGGGTTGAAGAGCGGTAGTGAATGAGCAGCGAGAGGGACTGGGTGAGGGCGATGAGCGATCCGCCGAGTGCCGAGACGAGCAGGCCGAGCGCCGAGACGCCGCCGTTGGTGCCACGCGGTACTTTACGCAGCGGATTGGTGACCAGACGCGGGGTGGACGAGGAGAGGATGCCGAGCTCCGAGGCCAGCGTATCGCCCATACACGCTGCGTAGTGTCCGGCGACGACGAGCGTCAGCGCTAGGTTGGTGATCCTCACCTGCCTCCCTGCCAAGCTCAAGCTGGTCAGCGTCGAGGTCGACAGCGGATCCACAGCGAGCGCTCCACGGTTGAGCACGCGGAATGCGATGCACGCGACAACCGCGGTCAAGCTGTTACACAGCACCTGAACGCCATTCCGGTTGCCAGACGACGTATCCCTCTTCTTCCCCGACTCCTTCACTTCCTTCGCCGCCCGTGCCGCAGGCTCGGTAGAGTGTGTCTCAAGCCCCTCCTTGATCTGCGCCTTGAACTTGGTCGCTTTCGATCCGGTGAGGTAGAACGTGATGAGCGTCAAGCCGTAGCCGATGTACGGGTTGGCCATGGAGGCGTATCCGACGACCGACGCAGTGATTGCACCATCGAGCGAGAGGGATCCTTTGCGGTATCCAGAGTAGCCCAGGTACGCGGCGATGCCGAGTGGGATCGGGTAGAGCTCCGACATTGCCGTCTCTGTCTATAAGAGCGTGCGGAGAGGGAGAGTTTGGTGGGATGCGTTGTCGGAGAAGAGGAGGGAGAGAGAGAGAGAGGGCAAAAATGCAGGAAAGGGTTCAAGTGGGAACTGCGTCTGTGCGCTGCTGCATGTTTTTATTATCGGGGCGTCTCCCGATTGCATTCTATCGCAAAGTTGACCGCTGTGATAAAGACAAGCTCTTTGCTCGACTGACAGCTAGAGACGACTGACAACTTAGGTTTACAAGACTCAAAAACGGTGTGGCCGGCTGAGTGGCATGCCTACTTGCTCAACCGACAGCCTGTCGAGATGGAACACTGAAACACAGAAGCGAGACTGTTCGAGGATCCCTTTTTTGGGGCAGCAACGTAAAAGTACAACGGACGGATGCCACTTTAATGGGCCAACCATTTGTTCATTGTTGAACCAACTGTTCACGTTCTACAATGTATTTTGTATGTGTGACCGGCCCTACAACATCCTGCGCTTCTTCGGCCGGACACCTCCGATCTTGACTGGTGTCTTGTCCGTCATCTTGCTGATGAGATTCTTGGTCCCTTGCCCCTCTCCCGCCAACAAGGCCCTGAACACAGCCTCCCGTCCCTGGCCAAACCCGTTCCACAGTACCTCCAAGTGCTGGATCCTCCAGGCATCCTTGAACTCGTTGATCTTGCCAAACATGCTGAACGCAGCTCTGTACCCAGCCTCGTACCCGGATCGTGCGGATTTCTTGAACCCGACGCTGCCTCCGGATGCCGACGCGAGCGGGTCGCCGGTGGGCGAGGTGAGGGTGAGGATCGTGTTGTTTCGGGATGAGTTGACAAAGAGGCGGTGCGGGAGGGTGGTGGAGGAGGAGAAGAGTGGGGCGTAGCGCGAGGCGGAGGAGCCGCGGATAAGGGGCGAGGATGTGCGGTTCCTGAACGCGGTTCCTGTGGAGGCATCGGTGGAAGAAGAGGCTTCGGAGCCAGGAAGCGAAGAAACGGCAGAAATGGAGCCCAGGAGGTCGTCCAGGTTGGAAGGCGCTGCCTGTCTGCCACTCGTAGACGCAGAGGCATCGTCCGAGGACAGCTCGCGTTGCAGAGCATCCGAGACAGTGCTACTGCCAGCGGGAGTCGGGTCGGAAGTGGACTGTCCCGAAGCCTGCGATTCGAGCTGCTGTGTGGATGCCGACTTGTCCTCGTTGCTGTTCAGCGTCGGTCTTGATGTTGCGAATGTTCGCAGGGCGGAAGACGGTCGGTACTGCTGGCATCTCGATGACGACTCGGATGCGGATGCGAGGGTGGACCGCAGCCCCGCTGGTGTGAGTTTCCTTGTGAGTCCTCGCAGCATCGTTGTGTTGTTGCCAAATATGTGTGTGTATGCGTTGGTAGCGGGTTGAAGACGATGATCCCAAAGTCGACACGGCCAAAAGCAAGAACGACAAAACTCGCCTTTCTTCCTTTTCTTCCGCTCTCCGCTTTCTCGTCAGTGTCATGCTTATGTAATTGGAAAAATCCACGTGACAGTCGGCCCTGTGTTTCCGTCTCGCTCGCCATGGAGAATAAAATAACGAGGATAGGGGTTTTCGCCGAGTGTTACTTTCCCGAACAGGCAGGTCGCCAGTCAACAAAATAAAAAAGGTACGTTTTCAAGCTGTCAAACACAGCGAAGCCCCTGTTTCTCTTCGCTCTCGCTATGACCCTGCCAACTGCTTGGAGCCCCTCGGCCCCTCTTCTTATCTTTCGATGCTTTTTGCGTGAGCCGGTCTGGAATCAGTCCGCTTGAGGAAGAGATCTAGCTCGTTGACGCGACGCGAAGATGCGAAAGAACGCCGGGTGAGAGGATGGTGGGCAAGATGGGAGCTTGAGCGAGGATACGAGGGCGAACGCCCAAAAAAAGTTAGAAGAGCATCTACCGCCCTCCTTCGGCGTCTTTTTCCCAGTTCTATAGGGGTCGTGCTAAAAGTCAAACTCCGCTTGCCCCCTTGGTGCGAACAGAGTCCCTGGGTACAGGAGTCCAGTGCCAAGCAGCAATGGTGACGCTGCAACTTGGACGCAATTCTATGCCTCCACTGTTCCCAAATGAAGGCGGTCCTGATTGTCGGGAGCTCGCAAGGCGGTGGGTGTGTGACTTTTTTGTGCGGTTGCCATTTCCCCACTTGTTCTCAGAGTCTCTCATCTCTCGACACCACCATCATCCCGGCTAGTGACATCCTCTGCTCTCTCTCTCTCTCTCTCTCTCTCTCTCTGTCACACACACTCACACCGGAGAGGTTTTGACGGCGTCACAACCATGGCAGCAAGATACACAGCTCCTTCGTACGACGGAGGCGGCGGACAACCTTACCACTCTTCCGCTTCCACTTCCTCCCACGCACACGGTTCGCTCGAAGATGGCGTCGACGCCGACACGGTCGACTATTGGGACAACGGGCCCATTCCCGCACCGTACCGCCTGTCCACTGCACACGCGGCTTCACCTTACCCGACCTCTTCCTCGCGACACGACGAGCAGGAACTGCACTCGGCGCCATCTGGCTACCTGTCGCACTCCCCCTACCTCCCGACTCTGCCCTCGGAACCAGAGGCGTTGGGAGCGGGGCACTACATGCCGTCGTTTGCGAGTCACGACTCGCTCTACCACAAGGAGAGGTACAGCGGGGAGGACGATTCGACGTACTACTCGCATCGCGGGTCGATGGATGTGTGGGGGTTGGACGACGGCGCGGCTGCGGCACGCACGTCTCTGGCTCAGGCACGCGAGCGGTATCTGTCCCGCAAAGAGGCCGCGTTGGCGGCGACGGAATCAGCGTACGACTTTAAGCCCGCGAAGCCGGCTCGATTCACGCCGCGGCAGAAGAAATGGGCGGCGATTGTGGGGTCGCTGACCACCGCCATCGTGTTCGCGATCATCATCTTCTTCGCGACACGCAACAAGACGAATTCGACCATCGTCGATCCGCCCTCGTCCTCGACCTCTGGTGACAAGTCTGGGAAGCCGACCGCAGGGGTGGTTAGTACGAGCGGTGGCGATCCGAGCAAGTTCACCAAGGATCCGCGGCTGCACCACTCGATGTACGGCATCTGCTATACGCCGTTCCACGCGCAGTACCCTGCGTGCGGGGCGACGCAGAGCAATGTGACGGAGGATGTTCAGCTGCTCTCGCAGCTCACGTCGCGCGTCCGGCTGTACGGCAGCGACTGCGAGACGTCGCAGCTGGTGCTCGAGGCGATCAAGCAGACGCAGGTCGACATGACGGTCTTCCTCGCCGTGTGGGTCGACGACAACGCGGTGACGTTCCAGCGCCAGGTAGCCAACGTCGTCGATGCCATCGCCAAGTACGGTACAGATCGCATTGCCGGCATCACGGTCGGCAACGAGTTCCTGCTGAATGGAGGCAGCGTCACCACGCTGCTCGACCACATCGCGACAGTCAACAGCACAATCAACAAGGGCACGGGCAAATACGTCCCCATCGGCACCGCGGACGCAGGCAGCATGGTTACCACCCAACTCGCCTCGGGTGCCGACTACATCATGGCCAACGTGCACCCCTGGTTCGGTGGGCTCCCCGTCGACCAAGCCGCCGGCTGGGTGTACGAGTACACCAACACCAACGCGCCCGCCACTGCGCTTCTGGCGCCAAACAAGCCAACGCTGTACGTCGCCGAAGCCGGCTGGCCGACAGGTGCGAACGAGACCCGCCTGGCGACGTACCAGGGCGCCACGGCCGGTGTCGACGAGCTCAATACGTTCCTCGCGAGCTTCGTGTGCCAGTCAAACGCCAATGTCACTGCCGCAGGACTGCAGCCCAGCTTTGTGTTCGAGGCGTTCGACGAGCCGTGGAAGGACCCACTGTACGGAGGTGTCGAGGCGCACTGGGGTCTGTTTGATGCCAATAAGCGCTTGAAGGACGGCCTAGTGATTCCGGATTGTCAGGCGCCCTGATGCGACTCTTCCCCCTTTCTCTGTTACTATTCATGTACAGTACAGTACACGGACATCTGCTTTCGATTCGCACACTTTGTATACTCTTTTTCCACGCATTGTAATGCTTATTCTCGTCCCCGCGTGGCGCAAGATAAATTCGAATTGATCGTCCGAATGACGGGTGAAGGGAAGGTTTACATGGTGCTTCCCATACCTGTCTTGCGTCTGGCACGATCCCGAGGCTGTCTGAATATGCTTTCATCTCCCTTCTCCTTCTTCCCCTCCTTCTTCCCCTCCTGCTTCCTGTGGCCTTGCTTCCTGCCGCCACCTTCATTCTTCGCTCCGTCTTTCACCGGGGGGGCAGACGTGAACGCATCGGGAGTAGACGAGAAGTCAAACTCGGCCGAGAACTTCTCCCTCTTCGGCTTCGGCGCTGCTGGGGAAGAGGAAGCGGCGGCGGCGTCGGCGGCTTTGCGTTTCTTCTTGTCCTTCTTTGAGTCGCCCTGCTGGGAGGCGGGCTTGGACTTTTTCTTCGAGGCCGTGGTGGAGACGACGATAAAGTCTTCCTTTTCGGACGCGTCGTCGTCTGTGTCTGCTGCGCGCTGCGAGGTGACGGTCTCCACAGCGGGGGAAGGCGTGGTGGGATCGGCCTGGTTCTGTGGGAGGAAAGCATCCTGCACGGGTACATCGACGTCGGCTCCGGTGGTGGTGGTGCTGCCGACGAGTGCGCCAACTGCGTCGATGAAGCCGGCCTTGACCGCGTCGATTTTGGCTGCAGCAGGCGTGGAGGTGGGCTTGTTGCCAGATAGCGTGCCGAAGAGCTTGGACATGGTCGAGTTCAGGCTTGGCTTTGCAGCAGCAGCAGAAGAAGAAGGAGTGGGTGGGGTGGATCGACCAAACAAGTTGGATGCGAAGGATCGCACTGCGCCACGCATGCCGGTTCGCGAAGCAGCGGAGGGGGCAGCGGTCCCAGTGGAGTCGGCGGCGGAGGACCAGATGGAAGGGTCGACGTGCGGAAGGGTGGCTGCGACGTGACTGATGGCTGAGATCGAGTGCGACACGGCTCGCTCCTGCTGCAGAGAATCGCGTGCAACAGCTTCGCCAACATCCATCTCGTCTTCCTTGCTCTCCTTCAACAGCGCTGCCGACAAACTCTCCTTCTTTGCCTCTTGATCTTTTTCCCACTCTTGCAACTCTGTAGCGATCAGTTTGACCAGCTCATCGATCCGCTTCTTCAACCCGGACGCATTGGGAGGGATACATGCCAGTACTCCCTCTTTGCTGGTCGGCGCCCTAGCCGCCAACATCATCAGGTTGTTCGCACCCAGCACGTACCTGGGCGACTCGTCCTCCTCTCTCGCCACACTGTCCCTCCACCTGTGCAGTGCCCGGACCAGCCGCTCCTCCTTCTTCATTTGTCGCACCTCCTTCCTATCCTCGGTGCCCAGAGCAGCCTCACCACCCCATTTGCGCCACACGCTGCGCCATCCTTCGCGTGTCTCGCCTTCGCTGTCCCACTCTTCCTTCGCGTACGTCGACATCGCGACATCCTTGCTGCGCTCGAACACCTGGCGTATCGCATCGACGCCCCCGGACTCCATGAGCTCGTGCCGAAGATTGTCGTAGATGTACAGCAGCGTGTGGGTGTCGCTGCGGGCGTAGTAGAGCATCTCCTTGGGCAGGGGGCGGATGCGCCAATCTGCGAGCTGGTAGCGCTTATCGGCGTCGAAGCTGCAGTAGCGCGCCATGAGGTAGTTGAGCCCGTGGCTGGGGAACATGAGCACGTTGGTCGCATGGTATGTGTCGAACAGGTTGACCAGATACAAGCCCAGGTCGCGCTGCAGCCAGAGCACGTCGTGGTTGGCGCCGTGCAGCACCTTGACCTTGTTGGGGTCCGTGAAGGCAGAGTTGAGCAGCTCGGCGTGCTCGCGCACCTCGTCCGAGAGCGTGTCGATGATCCAGTCGCCCCAGCGTGTCGAGAGCTGCATGAGACACACAATTCCCTGGTAAGTGCGGTACGAGTGATGCTCCAGATCGATGGCGATCTCGAGGACGCGCGGCTCGTCGAGGTGGTCGCGCAGCTGCTCGATCTGTGCTTTGGTCGACACCCACTGGAAGGGGCATGCGTCGGTGGAGAGGGACGGCTCCTTTTCGTTGAGCGGCGGCGGGGGGTGGTCTTTGGCTGCCGCGTCTGGTTTGGAGAGCGCGTGGGTCGGTGGTGAGGAGTGTGCGATTTCGTGGTAGTACGGGTTGTCGAGCGGGTCGCCTTCCGCGCAGTACATTCCCCTCCTGGGACCACGTGGAAGCGGTTGGCCATCAGCGCCGATGCGTGGCGGATTGACGTGTCCGAGCGCAACCTGTGCGTTGGGCTTGCCGTACTTGAGCGTAGGCTGCCACAGCGTCGAGGCAGAGTTGTCGGGTTTGGTGGTGAAATGCTTCTGCGGTGGTGAGATGGGCGCATTCAGTACCCACGAAGGCAGGTTTCCGGTCTTGGGCAACGCCTTGCCGTTCTGCACAGCTGTCATGGCTTGCAACCTCGAAGTGGTGCCCGTCTCGCCAGCGTTGGCAGCGGCGTCGTCAGCAGATGCTCCCACTTTGCGAGGTGCGAGCTTGCCCGTGTATTCGTCGAGACAAGTGTCGGCACTCTCCAGAAGATGGTCAACCAGCTCGCCCAAATTCGAAGTGAAGCTTTCCTTGGTGATAACATCTGTGAAATCCAAATCCACAGCGACGCTTGCTTTTTGCTTCTTGGAGCCGGAAGCATCGGTTTTGGCAAGCGGAATCTTGGGCGCGCGCGAGTCGCTGGCAATCCAGCTTGCGAGCTGCGATATGGATTGCAGCACACGGTCCGATTCCGAATCGAGCTTCTTTGCGAGTTTGCGGTCCATGCTGCGGTGGAAGGCGAGGTCGCCGTGCGTGGGGATGGCTGCCGCATTGCGTGTGAGCGGTTGGAGGGCCGATTGCAGCTTGAGCAGATATGCACTCAAGTCAGCTTTGGGGTCCGGAAGAGACGAGCTAGCTGGCTCCGGCGTCGATGTGGATGACGAGGCAGAAGAAGAGGTGGCCACCGCAGCCTCAGTGGCGGAAGCAGACTTGGAGGTGGATGGCTTGGACGAGCCCGAGCTCTTCCCTGTTGATGCCAGCATGTTTGGCAGTGTATACAGCCGATCGTCTCACACTGCTGGTAAGACTGCCAATGCTGGATGCAAAGTGGTGGTGGTGGTGGTGATCAAGAGTGACGATGATGAGTGCTTTTCACGAATCCATCACACATTCTTCCAGAAATTGACAAATTTTTCTGGTTGAAAATGCACTCAAAAATTTCTCGCTTTTTGTGCCTTTTTTTGTTATTCGCTGTGGAGGCGATTTAATCTTCACCAACACCCCACCTCGGTCTAACAAATGTGCAGTCAATTTACGCGACGCGTCTGTTCTGTGCGACCAACACCAAACACCTCAAACGAATCCTGCTTCTTCTTCCACTCCCACAACCACCCTTAACATTGCCATAATGCCACCAAAGAAGATCAAGAAGCAGACCAAGGCTGCAGTCCGTGTTGGTGGCGATGATGATGACCACATCTCCGTCCAGCAAGACGACGACTCTCAGCTCGTTGTAGCAGCAGCAGCAGCAGCACCTCCTCCTCCCATCCCGTCCGAGCCAACAACGCCCATCTCGAAATCGTACACATACGCCTCGCCCATCCCATCCGAATGCAGCAGAGTGGACCCGTCCAACCCGGCTATCCGCGTACCCTGTGTTCTGGGTGTCGACGAGGCCGGTCGAGGACCTGTCCTTGGTCCTTTGGTCTACGGCATTGCTTATTGCCCGGTCTCGTACCAGGACGATCTCAAGCAGATCGGGTTTGCAGACTCCAAGGCGTTGACGGCCGAACGACGTGATACGCTGCTCTCGGCGCTGATCGACGACAGCACACACCTGGGCTGGGCTGTGCGTGTCATGGCGCCGCAGGACATCTCGGCGGGGATGCTGCGTCGGCGTCCGGTCAACCTCAACGCCCAATCGAGTGCCGCGACCGTCTCGCTGATTGCCGGTGTGCTGGAGAGCGGCGTCGATGTCACTGAGATCTATGTGGATACCGTGGGCGATCCGAAGAGCTACTCGCGGTTGTTGAGCTCGCAATTCCCCAGACACCCGCATATCAAGTGGACGGTGACGAGCAAAGCGGATGCAATCTATCCGATTGTCGGCGCGGCGAGTATTGCGGCCAAGGTGACGAGGGATCGGTGTATTGAGGGCTGGAGGTATGCCGAGCAGCAGCAGCCGTCACGGACTGAGGCGCAGGTGGAAAAGGCGAACGTGTTGGGCGACACGACTAACCATCCACCGCCGTTCGAATCATCCGAAACCAAGAAACGCAAGGCAGAGACAGGGGAAGAGGTAGATGGCTCCGACGTCGTGAACAGAGTCTGGGACAACCTGGGTGCATTGGGTAGTGGATACCCAGGCGATCCCAACACCGTCGCTTTCCTCAAACGCACCCTCGACCCCGTCTTCGGGTGGCCAGGCATCGTGCGTTTCAGCTGGGCTACGGCTAAAACCATGCTCGAGGAAAAAGTTAAGCTTCCCTCTAGCTCTTCAACCACCACCACCATTTCCCCCGTAAACAACACTGCGACAACACTAGGAGGCAAACGACTGACGCGCTCACTGTCACGCACCTCGTCCTTCACCGACGCCGCCGCCGCCTCTGCCTCCTCAACGCCAACGCTGCTAGACTCTAACACAACCGCCCCTCCCACGAGTCTATATGGAACGCTGTTGCCGCAAGCGTCTGTTGCCGGCGGCACGGCTCCGAGGGGCTACAAGGTGAAATGGATCGACGAGCCCGTTTCGATTTCCAAGTTCTTTGGCGCCAAGAAAGCCTCCTCAGCGATATCTTCTCTGCCTGCAGCGGGGACGGACGTATTCCAGCCGTCTGCTCTGCAACTCGCCATCAACGACTGGTTGAAGCAGGAATCGCAATCATCAGCAAAACCTGCGTCGGCTGCACAAGCGAATCAAATCCAACTCAACGTACTTAAACTCACCAAAGATCTTGGCATCGCTTCTGCCAACGCCTTGTTCACTCTTTAGCCCTCGCACACCACAGAAGATACATGTTGTAGTTGCACGTCGTATTTGGCTGAGGACCGCAAATGCAGTGAGAATCGCCGACGGGGTCCACCGCCTAAATAAGACCCTGGCGCTTCAAGAGATCGTATGTCTTCTTGGTATACGTGTTGCCGTGTTCGTCCTCGACCTCCTGCGCATCCATGCCCGCCTGCGACTGCTGCGTCTTGCTCTGCTTCCGCAGCTTGTCCGCAAGTGCCAGTGCATCCGCGATGCTCGTTACGTCGCGGAACTGCACCGTGTTCGGCAGGCCTAGCGCACGCATACCAAACGCATGCCTCGACTCGGTAAAATGCTTTTCAAAGTTCTTGCGTCCGTGGTAGACGTGGTCCGAGCAGATCTCGCACCTGAACTCGTTGCGAAGGCCATGCAGCTTGTACAGCCAGAACGGGATCGGCCGGCCGTCCCACCCGATCGGCAGTTTCAGCGGGTTGTACACGCGTGAGTTTTCGTCCTCGTCGTCGTCCTCGTCCATCTGCACGGCGCTGTCGTCGAGCCCCGAGGTGGGGTGCAGCGCAGACATGCGGTTGAGCTCCGCGTCGGCCGCCTCGGCTTCCGCCTGTCGCTCTCGATCGGTGAGCGCTGCTTTGCGTTCGACATTGGATTTCGTGTCGGCGCGGATGGATGCGAGTCGCGCGGCAAGGGCGCCGATGATGGCTTCTTCGCGTGCCATGGCTTTCGAGCGTACGCGAATCTTGATCTGTTCCGCCTCGTTTGCACTGTTGCTGTTGTGAGGGGTGGAGTCGGTGCCGTTCTGTTCAGACTGTGCTAAGCGCGCCGCCGCCTTGAGATGCTTGGGCGACTTGAGGTGGGCGTCATACACCGTTTGTTTTGAGTAGAACCGGCGACATGCTGCACACCAGATACCGTCCCCTTCTTGCCCTTGAGCTGCCGCTGCTTTGCCTTTACTCTGTCCACCAACTGTACCAAACACTTCGGCACCCTGCTCCTCCCATCCCTGTACCCGCCTCTGCTCCCACGCCTCGTCGAACTCGCTCACTGCTTGCGAGGAAAGCACATCTATGTTGGCTAGTGGCTGCGTCTTGCGAAGGAACGCATCGAGGTATTTGCGCAGATCGACTAGGTAAGCGCGATACGCATCCGTTTTCTTGGTGTGGTTGGGGATGAGTGAGGAGGGACCCGCAAGCTTGTCGAAATCGTCAATGTAAGCAAGGTACGAGATGCGTTTTGCGCCTTTGAGGTTGAGGTACATTTCGTGGTAGAAGTAGAGATCCAAGAACCTTCCCGCCATTTCTTCGCCTGAGAACATGCGATCGATGAAGTCCAGCCCTGCCGCGTCTGTGTATCCCGCCACCGCCGACGATGATGACGACGATCCTCCCGTAGCAACTGCTGATGCACCAGCTCCGGACTCTAGTGATGAGAAGTCGACCGCAAAGTTGTCCGGAAGTGCACCAGGATATCGTTCATGATACTCGCGGATACGACCCAGTCGGTCGTAGAATTCGCCAAATGCATCGTCGTTGCGAGTGGAGGAAAGCGACTCGAGCTCACGTTGGCGGTCGCCGTGTTCGTCTGCGTAAAAGCGATCGAGGTACTGGTAGCGAGAGGTAACGCGATCTAGCAGGTCGGATGCCTTGTGTGCCCGCTTGAGCTTGTCCTTGTGTGTGAGACCCGAGGAGGTGGAAGCCGAGTGGAGCAAGAGATCGACGAGTGCCTGCTGGTATCGTTCAGCCTCTTCGTGGGTCTGGCGCGCCACTTCGATGAGCGAAGTGTCTGCCATTCTGATTCGATGCTCTTCGGTGTATTAACGAGAAGATCGAACAGGAGGTCGATGAGGATGTTGAGGAGAAGGAGAAAGAGAACAAGCAAGCACACACGACAGATTCGCCAAAAGTGCCTTTCTCGCCCATTTCCGCAATCCGAACTTTATCGCAGTCACGTGCCGCACAATTTTGGCTGGAAGCCGCTTTCTCTCGACTTTCTCGACTTGCTTCTCTTCTTCCACCTCATCATTCTCCTTCAGTCTCGCTCCGGCCAAGAACAATCGCACGCATCATGTCGGGCGGCGTCAATGCAGGCGACAACAAGCTCGTCTTTGAGAGTTCCGAACAGGTCAAGGTCGCCACCACCTTCGACGCAATGGGACTCAAGGAAGATCTCCTTCGTGGCATCTATGCGTACAACTTCGAAAAGCCATCCGCGATTCAGCAGCGCGCCATCCTCCCCATCATCCGTGGCCGCGATGTGATCGCACAAGCGCAGTCAGGCACGGGCAAGACAGCCACGTTTAGCATCTCGATGCTCCAATCCATCGATACCACTCTTCGCGAGACCCAGGCGCTGGTGCTCAGTCCAACGCGAGAATTGGCCATTCAGATCCAATCTGTGGTTCTTGCGCTGGGTGACTATCTCAACGTACAGTGTCATGCGTGTATCGGAGGGACAAGTGTAGGGGAGGACATCCGCAAGCTCGATTACGGTCAGCATATTGTGTCGGGCACACCGGGGCGAGTGTACGACATGATCCGACGCCGACACTTGCGCACCAAAAACATCAAGATGCTCATCCTCGACGAGTCCGACGAGCTCCTCAATATGGGTTTCAAGGACCAGATCTACGACGTCTACCGCTACCTCCCACCGTCGACCCAAGTTGTGTTGCTCTCAGCAACGCTACCGCAAGACGTGCTCGAGATGACGTCCAAGTTCATGACCGATCCGGTGCGCATCCTTGTCAAACGTGACGAGCTCACGCTCGAGGGGATCAAGCAGTTCTTTGTCGCAGTCGAAAAGGAGGAGTGGAAATTCGACACGCTTTGCGATCTCTACGATACCCTCACCATCACGCAAGCCGTCATCTTTTGCAATACCCGACGCAAAGTGGATTGGTTGTCGGCAAAGATGAAGGAGAACAACTTCCAGGTTAGCAGCATGCATGGTGAGATGCAGCAGAAGGAGCGTGACGAAGTCATGGCCGAGTTCAGACAGGGCAGCTCGAGGGTGTTGATCACCACCGATGTTTGGGCCAGAGGCATTGACATTGCCAACATCTCGTTGGTCATCAACTACGATCTGCCCACCAACAGGGAGAACTACATTCACAGGATCGGCAGGAGTGGAAGGTTCGGCAGGAAAGGTGTCGCAATCAACTTTGTCACCGTGGACGATGTTAGGACGCTGCGGGATATCGAGCAGTTCTATTCGACCCAGATCGACGAGATGCCCGTCAAGTTGGAAGACGTGCTGTGATCGCTTCGACTGTCGGTGCATGTCTTGTTCGCTTGGTTTGGCCTTTTCGCATCTTGTACTTTTAGCATGCCGTCGCAGTCAATCGACGCTTTGAATCTTGTTTGGCGTTGCGACTTTTCATTTGAGCGAGCGGTTCATCGTAACTTACCACCTCGGATTCGTGACAACAGGCACAACGTCGGACAGCATCTGCGTGGGCTGCTAAGGCTCTTCACAGCGTGATCATATCCAAACTTCCGTGCTTTTGTAGTCAGCAAGCAGAGACACCGGTTCTGGCTCACATCTCAACTCGCTGGTCACCACGCCACTCCCTAAGCGTCGTTTCACAAGCCGCGCACACTCTACGTCAGGAGATCAGGGTATCTATAAGCGAAGTGATTGTGATGTGTAACCAACATGAGAAGCCAAAGGAAATGAAATGCCGCGTTCCGTGTTCTAAAGGAAAGTGTTGTTTGTACCTCGGCTTAGGATCGAACCCCTTGCACGTGTTGCATAGCCACACGATAGCTTGCACCCTCCGGCGCAACCGTCGCAGCGGTGATCGTCTGTGCAGTCCTCGGTCGACTGCGGCTACCCGGTCGAGGAGGAGCTGTGAGCGGCTTGATTCCCTCCTCACCTCTCCTCCTACCGCCGCTGCCGCTCTCGACACTCGAGTGGTACGAGCCAAACGACACGCCCCTCTCCACCATGTGAGGTCGGTGCTCCCACTGCTCCCGCTGCTGTTGCTGTTGCTGGTAATGCTGCTGACTCAATGCCCGCATCTGCTGTTCCGGCGTCGGATACTGTGACTCGCCCCAGGCATCCGCCGTAAACGGTCGCAATCGTCCTCCCTCTTCGTTGGTCTTGCTTCGTCGTCTGCGTCGTTCCCCATCGGCAAACGAGGACGGAGTGAGGATGGCGGCTCCGAGGGATTTTTGGTGTCGCAAGCCTTGAGGCTGAGCTGGCTGCTCAAGCATCGTCGGAGAGGTCGCGAACGAGACGGGGGAAGAGTTTTCCGAAGCAGTCCGTGCGAGGTACTCCAGCTTGATTGTCTCCGAGGCGGTAGGTGGCCGACTGTTGGAGCCGGCCGACGCAGCGCCTGTACGAGGCTGGCTGGACAGTAGACACTTGAGGCCATTGCTTGTGTTTGCCACGCGTCGACGATGACTCTGTTCCGACGAGCTAGCAGATGAGTTCATCGACGTGCTTCTCTGCCTATCCGCCGACTCTGCAGCAGGGGCACTGGCGGGGGAGCCAGCAATCACATTCGCCCGCAGCAACGCAGGATCGATCCGACTCTTTCGTGCCAAACCAGCAGGTAGACTGATCGGAATCAGCTTGCGTCCGTTGATCACCATCGGCTTAGCTAGCTGTACACTGCCCGAGCTCATCGAAGAGACGCTGAGCGACGACGCCATCGACGCCTTTTCTTGCAACCTCTTGCTGCTTGCACCAGGCTCCGACACCACGTGCTGCCCGAGATCCAGCTGAAGCGCAGGTGCAACACCAGCACCAGCGCTAGCAAAAGATCGAAGCTGGCGATGCGCCGAAGTGGGTTGTCCAAATTGCGCAGAGACGGGCGACGCTTGGAGGACATGCATCCGGGTCATCGGGCCATCAGGTTGAGCCGCCTCTCTGCCGGGTGTAGTGGGCTGCGAACAGAAACTTGATTCGGCCGAAGTGACGCTCGTCGCCGAGGCAGCGGTGCGGCTCACGTGGCGCAAGGGACTGTTGTAGGCGCTGTTGCCACCGGCACTGTTCACGATGTGGTTGCGTCGAACGGGCGAGGTTGGATCCGCGGTAAGCTGTCGATTTGATTGACGCGACGAAGCAGGTGAGGCCGTCGTCGTGGCTAGACCCTCGTCGTACGCGTAGGATGCAGATCTAGGCGAGTCGAGCGTCTCAGCGCTCGCCATGGCCTTGGACGCCAGTGTCGGGACCATCTGCTTCTTGACCAGGTTGAGAAGCCGAGACTTTCTCGCCCGCTCCGGGTTGAGCAGAGTGGCAGAGCAAGAGAACCGCAGCGGCACCAGTCGTCTTTTGCCCATATGCCCACCATCCGTCTCGACGCGATAAGCAAACTTCCACGCCAGCCTTCCCTTGCGTTCGTAGCCCGACACTTCATGATTGCCCTGCGCCGACAGCGAAAGGGATGCCTGACGAGTCAGCAGGTCGGCCTTAGTATCTTCGCCGACGGTAAGATGCTTTAGCAGCACCGCGACTTCCGACTTGCGGCCCATCTCGAAGGTGAAGCCATCGACCAGGCGTGTTTCTTCGCCGGGCCCAAACTCGAGCGTACCAGACTGCTCGGCTTCTTGATCCTTGTCACCTCGTGACTTGGGCCGCTTTGGCGTCAAGACACGCGCAGCTTCGGTGCCTTCCACGAGCTGTTCGGGCCTTCCAAAGGGATCGTAGCCGAGGTAGCTCAAGTTGATTTGATAGGCACGACCGTGATCGCCTTCGAGATGCAGCGTGAGACCGGACTGAAGGTATGACGCCCAGCCGGCACCTCCTGTCTTGGATGCCGAGCCGGTACCGCGGCTCTTAGGACGGGGAAAGGTGGTAGTGGTACGCGGTGTCGCGGGAAGGGAGCTGTTGGTGGTGGCGGGAGATGTGGCCGAGCTGATCGACGAGCCTGGGGTTGGCTGCATGGGGTAGAGAGGAGAGTGAAGGTCGGAGCTGATTGCAGAGACCTGGCTTGGATGACGCTGAGGGATCAAAGAAGCCGAAGCTGCTCCTGACGATAAGCTAGAAAGCACAAGAGGCCGCTGAGGAGACACAAGAGCTTGAGCGGGAAGGACCCGCGAACCAGCGTTAACAGAAGCTGTCTGCATGTTAGTTGTTTCAGCACGGTCTGATTCGCCCAGCGTACGCGAACGGAAGCGACGACCAAAGAAGGGGGCCCGGCCATCCATTTGCGCTGTCGAAGGGCGGCGGTCGACTGCAGGGTTGTTCAACGGGCCCGGCACAGGCGGAACTGGATGCTGGACGTGCAGCGCCTGGTCAATCGCGAGCGTTGGGTTGGCATCGAGGCGTAACTTGGGCGTCGAGGCGAATCGAGCGCGCAGCAGTCTCGACGAGGTGGATCTGTTGCTATTGTTCGCATCGATCGAGGTGTTGTTGGAGCTGGTGGCCTTGCGTGCAGGAGAAGGTTCAGGCGCCATGTTGTACGATTGTACTTCGTATCGCACAGGGTCAGTAGGCGAAGACACTGGCGGCAAGGATGGCAGAGGCAGGGTAGCCAAAGCGTGCGGCGAAACTCGTGATGCTTGGCTGTAGACGTCTGCCGTGCTGGGACGGCGTCGGACTTCTTTAGCGTAGTCGGCTTGAGTGGTGGTGAGCGTCGAGTTGAAGCTCGGAAGGGAAGGGAGAGAAGGGATGCTGAGAGCGTCGCTTTTATGCGATGAGGATGGACTTCGCTTATCGTATGTAGAGGAAGAGGCTGGTGTCAGGTGTGCTTCGGGTCGGGAGAACTCAGCGGTGACGATGACGGGACCGCCAGCGCTCGATCGTGAAAGGGACTCTTCGGCACTCCAGGCCGAAGCCGAGTCGGAAGAACTTGCGTGTGTCGAAGTTTGAGAGCGAGAACACGACGGCACTGAGCCTTCATGTGAAAGATCGCTACCAACGAGAGAAGGACGATCATGACGCTGCTCCTCGTTGAACGCGCGGACGTTGGCCGGGGAAGAGCTGGTCAGCGCGTTGGAGTCCATCGAGGGCTGTACGGTATATCCTTTGTCGAAGAATCGATAGGCACGACGATAAAGATCGGAAGGGGCCTGAGCAGGTTTCTGCACTCGACCTTGCGCTAAAGCATTCGTATCTTGCATGGACGAGGACCGTGACGAGTCGCTTACCGAGATGTCTGAGACGCCGGAAGAAGATTTGCGAGGGACCGAGAGCCGAGCGCCAAAGGTGCCTTGAGAGGTCGAGTGCGGCAAGCGGGGTTCATCGATTGTGTCCTCGGAAAAGCGGGAAGAGAGCACGCGATGCTGCGCGCCAAGGCTAGGCGGCTGGTAGGGAAAGTGGGAGATGGGCGAGGAAGACTGCATAGGCGTGTCCTCGTCGATGGTGCCGATATGGAACGAGGGGACACGGCTGGGAGAGCTGCCGCTGCTAGAGCCCGAGGTAGATGCACGCGGAGGAGTGAGACGAATGCTGTCGGGCCGGCAAGGGTATTCGTCCGGAATGTCAATGCTGAGTCTACCGAAGTCCATCGAGAGCTGACTGGAGCGTGTCGAGTTCCGTGAAATGGAGCCAGCGATCGAGTGATTTCGAGCTGGGTAGAGGTCAAAGGGATCGGAGGAGGGCTGAACACGAGGATCTAGACAAAGTGGCACCTCTGCCGAGCTCCAGAGTGTGGAAATGCTTCCTGCTCTGGAGGCGGTTCTGGACATACCAGCATCCATGGCATGGCTTTCAGCTACGGATGCCCTGGATATAGACATGACGTTGGGGATGCAAAGGATGGTTTAAGGAAGGACTGTGATGAGGTTGCTGTCGAGCCAAGCACCAAAGAGAGGGGCGAATTGGGGAGCAAGAAGAGAGATCGTGTATAAAGAGACGAGGAGGTTTCTATTCAAGCATGGTGTGCCCACATGCCTTGTGCTTTGTAATGTGATGATCGGCCCAGCTGAGTGGGGATGTGTCCAAGCGAAGAAGTAGGAGTGGTGCTTGGCTGAAGTGCTCAAGCCTCGTGTTCGGCGACGCTTGACGTAGCTTGGGCAGAAATCGGCTGCGTAACAACCCGAGTGGGGCGTGATAGATAGCTTGGTAGCAAGGTGACGCTGATCGTGCAGCGTTGTCGAGCTGAAGAGGAGTGCAGACAGAGGTGTGCGTGCGTTTGTTTGCAGTCGTGCCAGGATAAGGTGGGATTGAATGGCGGTATAAAGATGCAGAGTGTTGTCGAACGTGCGGTGGGTATATTAAGGAACGGCGATGGGGTACTCGTTACGATTGCTGGAGACTTATCCAAGGTTGAGCAGATGTGATCTTGTGACACGGTGGAGATGGTGGCACCTGACAAGGTGGAAGAAGGAGACGATCGAGAGCCAAAAGGAAGTGGGGAGGTGATGTTGGAGGGAAGACAAAGAATAGAAGGAACAGAAAGTAGAGAGGATAGTGCCAAGGAGGAACGAGAAGAAGACGAAACACCAGCAGCAGTGATGGCGAGGTTGGGGGACTAGCGACTTAGACGGAGGCGTGGGACCAAGAGCAATCGAGGCAGCGGCGACGAAGCAAGATCAAAGAGAAACAGCGTTTAGGGTACAGAGCGGAGCTGCAGATGGCGGCAAGGAGCGTGGTATTCGACACCGACTAACAAGCTCAGGTACGCAAGCAAGGAACAAGGCAGCTTGCAAGGGCAATGATGTGCTGGCCCTGGACGCCGTCTGGAGGCAGAAGCAGCCGTCATGAGGAATGGTGCCTGGGCAGGCGGCGATTCCTAGGGCGGGCGTCGAGGAATGTGTCGATTCAACGCTGTCCACGCACATGGCACTCACACGAGCAAGCAGCAGTCAAAGTTGGCCAGTACTCGTGACCGTCTCGAGCAGAGAGAAAAGAGGAGAGAGAGAGACACACACACACGCACACACACGCTAGCAAGGGGGTGTGTGTGACTTCAAGGGGCTGGCTGCCCTCCAACAAATCTCTTGTGTCAGAACAGCCGCTCGTGCATGGCAGCAGTCGAGCGAAGGCGAAAGCGGAGGAGCGGAGTCCAATGTCAAATTCGGCTGCGTTCCGATGCTCTCGACCAAAGCCTCCCTTTTCTTTTTCGCTTTCTTTTTCTTTTCGTTCCTGTTCGACAGTTCTATCGACACTCGAGCTTCCCAAGACGAGCGAGCAAGCCAAGATAGTGAAGCCGCGCTGCGAGTAGGTCGCTTCGCTCGGTGCTGTTCGTGCGTGTACTGTATGCATGAGCTCTGCTTTCTGGTAGCAAACGCATTCCCTGCGGACTTGGAAAGCCACTGCTATGGGCGCCTATGCAGAACCTCAAAGCCGTGCTGTGCAAGCGAGTTCCATTTTTACCCACGTCTTTTGCAAACTAACCTTCGACAGCTTGCACAGCGTCAGCCGCGTGGTAGCCTGTGTATGTGTCGTGTTCTCTCCCGACCACTCTTGCTCTCTACTTGACGGCGTTGGTGAGAGAGAGAGAGAGAGAGAGAGAGAGAGCTAGATTTGTTGCAAAGGGAAAAAGGAACAAGGGGAACGACGCGTTCGCCAGCTGCAAGGGATGCTCCATGAGGAATTGCACAAGCAGATCCGTACGCCTGGCTGCTCTTGCCCCGCGCCTCAAAATAAGACAGAAAAAAACCTCGCTGCAGCTGGGCTTCGCTTAGAAGCGCCTCCTGACGTCGATCTTATATTCGGGCTCTGATCCTTGCAGCCAAAGCGAGTGCGTTCAGCCAAGGCGTGCTACCCTTCCTTCACACGCTACTGCATTTGATTCCCGTCGGCCTTGCACCGCTCTGTAATCTCTCTCGCGGGTTTTGGTCTTGATCGAGGTGTGTAAAGGTTGACAGGAAAACCAGCTAGCCAGCTCTGTGTTGTTTTGCGGCTACAATCGGCGGCTGGACTACCGTTCTGCTGGCGCGTTGCGTACAGTAAGTTGAGCGTGTTCTGCGACAGACCTGCACCGCACTCTCTCTCGCTTCGGGTTCGAGAAGGTGAATGAATGTGACTGAACGCGTTCAATGGGTAGATCTCGGTTTCTTTTCGCACTCTTCGAACGCGCTAAACTCTCGCTTCGGCCTTACCACCTCTCGTCGGAAGCCGTCCGGAGCAGTGAAAGCTTGGAACACTCTCATGGTATGGATCGGCCTCGATCGAATGGCAAAGCGGTCAAGATCGATCGGAGAAAGCTCAAGCCGGAGTTCGAGCAAGGTCAAGTGGCTCTGCTGGACCAGCCTCCCTGCTACTTTAACCGCCTTTGAAGGCCTTCGCTCACATGCTGTCAGAGTCGACACGTATAAGCCCTTCTTCCTGCCAGGCAGATCCTTCTGCTTCGCCCGCATGATGGATTCCTGCATCGAACGCTCTTCTGTCATCTGGTTTCATCGCAGACAGTTACGCGCCAGGGTGCTTTCAATTTGCATTATGCTGGTACAGTCGAGGTTGTGTGTAATCGACAAATGACCGACCCTTTGCTGCAAGATCAGCGCCGAGGTTGGGTCAACATGGTAAGGTTGTGCAGACAAGGAACGAGCTTGTAAAGCACGCAGTCGTTTACTCGGAGTCCTCAAGGTACTGTAAGCCAGAAGGCGGTGGCAGAGGGTGTAAAAAGAAGAGCGCACAATGCAAGTCAGAAGATGTCGGCCTGGACTAGCAATGACAGCTTGTGGTTCACCTACCTTTCCTCGGATGTCCTTCCACTGCTTCTGTTGGTTTGGTGAAAGCACGTCAAGGCAAAAGACGAAGCGGAAACGAGTCAGTAATCGGCAAGGACCAAAGGGGTGCGAGTCTTCCTCTTTGTGCGGGTCAGAGAGCAGCAAGCTTAGCGTTCCATGGCCGTCGCTTGGTGTAGAGATAGTGTCATGCCGCGTGTCGACGAGAATGGCGAGACAAAGGCACATGTTGTGAGCGTGATAGGCGACCAACGTACGGCAGCAGGCCGTCCAGCTCGCCATCTGAGCAAGCGGAAAGCCAGGTTGAATGCTGCGCCCTACATGCTATTCGGGTCCTCCAAGTGTACGCAACTCGTCGAAAGCGGGGCCGGTAGGTTCCTCCAATTTCAGATCCCCGAGAACTGCTGTCTGCAGCGCTACTGTCTGCTCGTTCCTGCCCATGCCAGTCGTGCGTACATGCTCGTACTACCGTGCTGCCGTGCTGCTACCTAACCTGAAGCAAGGAAGAGGCTCGTGTGAACATGCCGAAACTTACGCCCTTGTTATGCGCGTCCCACCATGCTGTGGTGGCAAGGTCGTAGCCGATGCCAAAGGCAAAGGCGCCAAAGAAGATGGATCCGACGCTGAAACCGGGTCGAAGCAGATGGTGAAAGAAAGAAACGGGGGCGAGATGTCAGTAAGAAAGTCGTTGCGAAGGAAGTGGAGGTTGAGCTGCCACATGTGCAGTTCGCCAAGCAGGGCCAGGCTGCTGCAAGACCACGATTGGTGCTGCCATATTCCTATCACCCGAGTGTCGTCTGAAGGAGTCGCGCTGCGAAGCGCAAGCTGCACTGTGGTAGATCTGGCAGCGGCTACATCGAGGTTGTCGCTGCCGAGTCGAAAACTCACTAAACCGAGTTACGCTTGAAGACAGTGTTGTAGACGGTTTTGGCCAGCGACATGGTGAAAGAACGAAAGTGTTGACTAGGTGACGATGCAAGTGGTGGAGAGAAGCCAACGATATTAACGAAATGACAGTGACAACGACGACGACCACGAACAACTGAGATAGGCGAGCATTTCTTCTAGAGCCACGCAGCAGCCGCACAGCACAACACGGCAGCGTGGATTTGAAATCAAGCGTTTCCTCTGACTTGTGTGCCCTTGCGCTCGGTAGAAAAATCCCAAAGTCGGGTTCAGGCGGAGGCCTCGAAAACCTCGGAGCCGATCTCAATTTTGGAAACGAAGCTCTGTTGTCTGTCTTTGATCTCACACTTATGCTCTATGAAATTGTATCGCACGACTCGCACTCCTCTTACCTGACGACTTTTTTTTTTCATGCAGGGTTCTAACTGACTGCCAAGAAGGAAAAATTCAAGCCTTCGAGAGGTCGAGCGAGCCCCTGACTCTCGCTTCTCGTTTCCATTTTGCCCCTCGAGCCGGCAGAGAAACGAAGAAAAGAGGGGCTTAATGCATGTAACGCGCGTGAGCTGGGGAAACCTACGCGTTGAACTCCCGCTGTCCTACGGCCGCTGCATGAGACCAACACTTCGACAGCAGTTCAAGACACCGCCGAGAGATGAAAACCAGGCATGATGGGGTTGATGATGATGTCGTTGATCGCAAAAGTCAGTCATTCAGCCTGCCATCCTGCCTGACACCGTGTGCTTGGTTCGTCATCCATGGTCGGCATTCACAATCCGCGTGCTCAGCGCGATTGCCTCTGCTCTGAAGCACGCGTGTCGAGACCCCTGTCTCGTCCAAGAGCCCTTGCCGTCAAGGCACGCCACCATACCACGAGTCTGACTGCATCTTATCAACATCGCTTCAGGCTGTGCCGAGACACCACGGGACAGGCCGATAGTGGAGGGAACCTCGTTCGACACCGAGTGTGAGATACTTTCGGGCGGGACCCCTGAGAAGTAGGAGAAAGACAACATAGGGAGAATCTCGGATGCTCCGTCCCAAGACGGTTGCAGAGAAAGTGGGCGACCAGAAGAGTGCGGCAATTCCGCTGCAGCTTTGATTGTGTTTCGAGCAGCTGCACGAGGTGCATGTAATCCGTCCTATGCTTGCTCCTCACGATTCAATTTCACACCATCACATCCTGCTCCTAGTCATCCTCCTCCGTTGTTCCCGGCCAACTACATCGTAATCATTCTTCAGTTACCTCATCACACACGTCTTCGGCTCTCCTCTATCGAGCCCCCCAACGGCTGTCAGCACAGCACTCCGAACAAGCAAGGTCACAATCACACCCTGTGCTGTTAAACTCGAAGCGTCGCACGGCTGAACATCCACCTCAGATCTTTGACCACACACTACCGGACCGCTTACACACAGCATCTTGACAGGATGAAAAAGGTGCAGCGCTTCATCGGCGTCGGCGACTCCAAGCCTGCCTCAGTGCCCTTGAGCACCAGCCCAGGCAACTCCTTCCTCAGCGCTGGCCTCCTCTCGAGCCCGTATGCGTCCACTCCCACCACTCCTGGAGCAGCTGCTGCTGCTGCTGCTGGCGGTGCTTCTGTCAGCTACGATGTCACTGCCAGCCGCCTCTTGCCACCCACACAGTCCATGCCGGATCAGCGACCACAGATCTCGCCTCAATCTTCTCAGGTCTTTGCGACACCGCAACCCACCAATGCCTCCGCTCAACAGCAATACTTTGACCTTCCCATCAGCGCCGTATCGCCAAGCCCACGCTCCGTCTCACCCCTGGCCATGCCCTCGCTCAGTCACTCTGCCTCCTCTTCAGCGCTCAACCCCACGTCCTCTGCCGCGGACGTCCAGCTCGTCGAGCGTTCCGACCTCCACAAGTCCTTGAAAGCGCTCGAGTCTCTGCTCGTCAATCTCGACGAGTATCGCGATCTTTCGGCTCGCCTGGCCAAAGTCGAAAAGAAGCTCGCGAAGAGCACATCAGAACTTGAGCGCACCAAAGTTGTCCTCGAGACACCCTCCCAAACTTTGCAGCTCACCTCGACCATGTTTGAAGGCCTCGCTGACGTCTCGTCACGACACGCCAAGCACGTACAACGCGAGTACGAGGCGGTCAACGATGCATGCGCCAAGTACTTTAAAAAGGTGGCCAAGGAAGAGCGCGCGCATGACGAACTCGTTCAGACGCTTGATGCAAAGATCAAAAAGGCCAACGCTGCTCACGAGAAGAACGTCAAGAAAGCCACCGCGAACAAGGCTCTCGAGTCCCACGACAAGTACATCGCCACCGTCCAGGCGCTCACCAACGACATTAGCCGCGCCAAGAACGCTCATGCACTTTCGATGGCTGCCAAGAGTCACGCTTCGTCGCTGCTTGTCGCCAGCACCGTCGGAGGTTTGGCCGATGTCGAGTTCAAAAGTCGATGCGAGTCGGTACGCCGAGTTGGGCCGCACGTCGGCCGTCTCAACCAGCTCCTGTGCTTCACATCGTCCGAGTTCATGCCTGCTCTCCAGGCTGCCGAGTTCAAGGAGGTCGAACACGGCCAAGCCGAGTACTTGGCCGGTCTTGCAGCGCAGGTGGAGGCTTCGGTGGCAGCTCAGGCTCAAATCAATGCCAAGGTCAATGAAGACACACAGACAATCTTGCGAGCACAGGAGATGGGTTGGCGTCCGCCTTCACCCTTGGCTCCTCCCACTTCCGCCAGTGTCGCGAACCTCGGCCGCAGCACCAGCATCAATAGCAACGCCAGTAGAGCGACCGACGCTGTTGCAGCGCCTCGATCCACCTCTTTGCAGCTGAAGCCGGAACGTGACAGCGCTCGATCGCGTTCCAACTCGTCATCCAACGTCACGGCCTCTCCATCTTCTTCCGCTCCCATCCAAAGCGATGCCGCGTCGGTGCACAGCATTGCCACCGACCAGACCCCGCGTGCCGCGACGAATGGCACTGCTACCGAGGCACAGCCATCATCGACACAGTCGGGTACAATGCTGAGCGCACCTATGCCGGGTGCCAGCCTCATCCGTGCAGCGTCAGCCTCCACGATCAAGTCTATGGCTGCACAGCCTCAGAGCTGGGACCGTGGCTTGGCCTCGTCAAGCTCTTCGGCGGTCGGCGGCCGTACGAGTAGCGCAACACTCGCCCACGACCGTGATCGCACTGACTCTTCCGTGCAAGAGGGCAGCATCGTCGACAAGCTGGTCGTGCCACGCGAGGACTCGGATGCTGCTCCTCCCAGCTTGAGTGCCACCAACAGCGCGCAGGGCTCGGAGGACGGCAATCGCATTCCACGCACACCTGACGAAAGCGAGCCAATGCCGTTGATGCAGTCCGGTCACAAAGCTTCCTTCCAGCAGCTGCAGAAAGAGAGAGACACGTTCGCCTATGGCAATGCCGAACACACGGATCGTTCTCGATTGGTCTCGTCACCCAAATTGCGGCCTGCTGAGCGCGCCCTCGAGCAATACCGAGAACTAACAACCAGGCCCGAAACATCGCCCACCGCTTCCAGATTTGATCGCGACAGCATTGCCTCGAGCCAGCTAACTGACAGTGCAGCAGATGACGCCAATGCCCGCAAGATCAGTCTCTGGGAACGCGAACGCGAGCGAATGAGGCAGATCGAGAGGGAAGAGGGGTTAGCAGCCGCGCGCGCTCCCGTCTCTGCCACCTACTCCCGCCCTCCCTCCGTTGTCTATTCTAGCAACACCTCTTCGTCGGCGTACAACGACAATGGCGGCTGGTCGCGTTCCAAGATCAGTGACGGAGACGTCCACGACAGAGGTGCAGGCTCGCAGTTAGGTCTCGGCTATCCGCGTCCGTCAGGCGCTGACGCACACGACCTGGATCGGTATGCTCCGGCGGTGGGGTCGACACGTCTGTCTGCTACTGGCGTCGCACGCTCGCTGAGCACCGACACGACCGCTTCGGAACGCAGCTTTGTCGCACGCATGAAGGCTCGCTACCAAGCCGAAAAGGATCTGGAGCGGGAACATCGCGAGCTCAACGTGCTGGAAAAGGAACGCGCGGCACGAAGGGCCACGATGGACCCCACCTTGTCGCTTCCCTCGATGAGCGGTGTGCGCAGTCGCGTGCCAGAGATCGCATCGCGCTACCAGTCGGTAGGCGCTGGGACGTATCCGCAAGAGGTGAGCTCGGGTCGGCGATACCATGACAGCTTGCCGGCGAACGCTCCCCCAGGCGGCAGTGGCGGCGTTGGCTCGCGAAACAGTGCCAAGGCGTCTGCGCTATCAGCAGCTGCGGGCAATGGAAGCGTCGAAGAGTTTGGCGGAATCATCAGAGACAGTCGAAGCATGGCCTCGGGTAGGCGGTCGATGGAGCCACCTCATTCGGATGTCTGTGGGTGCCACCAGTGCTCGGCACGTCACTACGGTAGCGGTACGACGAGGATGGACAACTCAAGTCGTGAGCAGGACCTCTCTGCCAACGCACGCAGCAACCCACGCGAGTTCAATGTTCGCCACACATCTATGCCGGTTCTGCCGCGTCAGAGCCAGCAGGCATATGCAAAGCACCAGCAGCCACAGCATCAGCAAGTGTCATACGCCAGTTCGTCTCCTCGTGCGGCGCCCCGTGATGCATATTCATACCGTGATCAGCAACATCTGGGCGCACTAGGAGGTCGAGATGCGCCACCGCCGCGTCGAAGCTACGATGAGGTAGACAGTGGATCGAGACGGGTCGCGTTTGTTCAGGAGCCTCAGCGTATGCGTTAGGAGCAGCAGATCAGCAACGTGATCTTGACGGAACAGTTGCGTTAACGCGTAGTGTCCGCCTCTATAGCCCTTTCTTTGCTATCTGAATTGCCATATTCCCAATGCATGACGATACCGGTGCTGTACCTTGGCTTAGTGCGCGGCTGGGCGTGGTGGTGAGGTGAGGTGAGCGTGCCGAAGAGGGGGATCACTATGCAAATTCCGCAGAAAAGCATGAATTGCCCTGAAGACGCTTTGTGTAGGGGTCGGCTTCAGTGCAGACAATCAGGTACTTGTAGAGCAAGACAATTCATGTCCCCGGAATGGCCCCGCTGGTCTGGCTACAGGGGATTCAGCCTCGTCGCAACACCCACAACTAGGTGCTTTGTCTGGAGACTAAGGCATTGCTTGCTTCCCAAACGGAAAAGACTTGGTGCCAGCAAATATAGGTTTGGTCAAGAGAGACGCTACTTGCAACGGCTTGTACGTGGAGAGCTGAGTCGTCTCGCACTCGCCGCCACCTCGATCCAAAATGATTGCTATAGCAAACTCAGTTCTGTCGTACCGGCGGGCGCGGGAAATTCAAAGCTTCTTGAGTCCAAACGCTTTGAGACCAGCCGGGCGAGGTGTGGAACCTCTATGTGAGCATCGTTGTTGAGCCTTTGCTGTGACTGTCGTCGCTCACCTTGAACCTTCGACGCCTGCACAACTTGACGTAACAGAGAAGAGTGTGGGGAAAGGGGTCGCCGGTCAGGCGAAACGCCGGCGTGCAGCTGTCATGTGGCGCGGCGACCAGCCCGCACGTCCATCTAGGCGCGGGAAAAGCTCGGCAGCGTGGTCGGCAATTTCACCTGGTTACCCCACTTTGAATGGCGATCCATCGAGATAGAAACACCTCGGTGCTTCGGGAAGGCAGCAAAGTGGCAGTGCCTCGATGCTGGTTACCCCCCCCCCCCCCTGGCCATCTCTGGAAAGTGGGGGACGTTGTTCTCTCGGCGAATTCTTCGGTCGGCGTTGTCGTCCACCGTCTACGAAAAAAACCTTCTGGCAGCGTCTCTTCCCTGCCGTCGTGCGGGTTCCTTGGTTCGGCCTGCTTCATCACAGGCCTGGAACAGAGCTGCTAACGATGGTTGACAGGTGATGCCAGACTCGTCTGCCAAGACGGCAAAGTGGGGGTGCGTGTTGGTGAACAGGGAGGGTTCTTGAGATTACGTTAACCGAGAGCAAAAGTTGACCGAGCCAGAGCTTGCTCTTCGGGTACCCTTCGCTTGGCTTGCACAACCTTGCTTTTGTAAAGTGCGGCATTCGGGTTAACAGCATCGTCTTCGGACCGCTCCCTCCGCTTGGTGCGTGAGGGGAACCAGGTTTGCCGGTCATCAAGTCATGCGTCGACGTGCATTTCGCACACCAAGTCAGGCTAAATGTGCCCAAGGTTTCCTCAGCGAAGGATCGACAGCTGTCGGAGGGATTCTTCGAAGGTTGTCTTGCCCGAGAAGTCGCCGGTCTGAGGTGGCATGTCCAGCGAGCGTCGGATGCCGCCCGGTGCATGGTCTTACCCTACCCCGCACCCCGCACCCCGGATCGTGGAGAACAGGCGGTTAGGTGAGACAGGATATAACATCACAGCCCCCGCTGCTTCCAACTCCTGGTGGAGAGTCAACAGCACCAACATCCACAGCCCTGTCAACAAAGTCGACCTCAAGTTGCTCTGGATCTGCACAAGGTCCTCAACTGCTTCGCAATGCGGTCGTTATCCCTGTGGACCATACTGGTGCTCGGCTTGACCTCCTGCTTCGTCGCTCAAGCAAACAGAGGTAATAACAACAACAAACGAGACTGTCTCTCCACTTCTGATTCACATGGCTACCTAATCGCCAAAGCAGGCGAGACGACCGAGATCCTCACCTCTCGCGACGACTCGTCAGTGGTCCACCATGCCGCCTCGAGCTTTGCCTCGGACCTAATGCACATGGTCCCATCCTGCAACGTTGTCGTTCGCAACGTCACGTCCGCCTCGATCCGGCAGCAGCAAGCGGACGCCAAAGAACGCGTGATCGTGGTGGGCAGTGTGGATTCGTCCAGCCTGTTGCGCGAGCTCGTGTCGGTGGATGCGGCCGTGGCGAAAGAAGCCGAGCGCGTCAAGGGCCAGTGGGAGAGCTGGTCGTCCCTCGCGTCCGGGTCTGCGCTGGTGGTGATGGGGGCGGATAAGAGGGGGGCTGCGTATGGGCTGTACACGCTGAGCGAAGAGCTGGGGGTTAGTCCGTGGAAGTGGTTTGCCGACGTACAGCCCACCGAGTCGCACTCTGCCGTGTACTACAGCCCTGCTTCCTCCGGAGATACCTCGTTTGGTTCGAACGCTTGCTCTCACGGTCCGCCACTGGTCAAGTACCGCGGCATCTTTCTGAACGACGAAGCGCCCGCCTTGACCAATTGGGCGCGTACGCACTTCAAGGGCCCCTTCCCACCGCACTCGGCACCGCAGTCGTTCAACGATGCCATGTACACTCATGTGTTCGAACTGCTGCTGCGTCTCAAAGCCAACTTGATCTGGCCGGCCATGTGGTCCGACTCGTTTGCAGTTGCCGGTCTGCCCGACCTGCCCGGCAGTGGCATGAACGGCACTGACGCAGCAGGCCCCAACCAGCGTCTCGCCCATCGAATGGGCATCGTCTACGGTACATCACACCAAGAACCCATGGCGCGCAACACACCAGAGTGGAACACCTGGTACCACGGCCCCTGGGACTACACCAAGAACCAGGAAAACATCACGACCTACTGGAAGTACGGCGTCGAACGCGCACAGGGCCTCGACACCATGTATACCATGAGCATGCGCGGCAACGGCGACAAGGCGCTCGAGGGAGCCAACATCGAGCTGCTCGAGACCATCATGGCCAAGCAGAAGAGCTTGCTGCCGCATGACGATGCATCCAACTCGAGCAAGGTGACCGTGCCCATGATGATGTGTCTGTACACAGAGGTGCAGGCGTACTACAATGAAGGGCTACAGGTTCCCGATGACATCACGCTGTTGTGGACCGATGATAACTTTGGATTTATCCGGAGGATCCCAACGGAGCAGGAGAAGAAGAGCAGGTCCGGCGGTGCTGGTCTTTACTATCATGCAGAGTAAGTTTGCCCTCCCTACGTCGATTATCAGCTTCCACACAACTTGCTGATCTTTGGTCTTCTTGCCTTGCACAGCTACGTCGGCCCGCCTCGCTCGTACAAGTGGCTCAACACGGTCAACCTGATCAACGCGTGGGAACAGCTGAATGTCGCCTTTCTCAACGAGCAAACCGAGATCTTTATCCTCAACGTCGGCGACCTCAAACCCGTCGAGGTGCCCATCCACTTCACGCTCAACATGGCTTACGACAATACGGCGCTGCGTCACGCCGCCAATGTCTCGACCTGGCTCGACACCTGGGCCGCAAAGACATTCGGCACGGGAGCTGGCGACGAGCATCTCAAGGCCGCCGAGGTGGTGCGCGGCTACTCGTGGTTGAACTCGCGCATCAAGCCGGAGCTGTTGAACGCGACGACGTGGAGTGTTGTGCAGCATGCCGAGGCGGAGGCGGTGCTGTCGCGGTGGGCTGAGCTGGTTCGGGTGGTGGAGGACGAGTTGATGCCGTACTTTAGAGGGAAGCAGAATTGGGATGCGTTTTACCAGCTGGTTGCGTATCCGACGCTGGCGAGTGCCAATCTGAACAAGATGTACGTCGCCGTCGGTCGCAACAACTTGGCAGGCACGCAGGCCAAGAACTCCGGTAACTACTGGGCTCGCCTCGCACGCTCGCTCTTCCAACACGATCAGGAACTCACCGCCTCCTACCACGCACTGGGCAATGGCAAGTGGCAGCACATGATGTCGCAGCCGCACATGGGCAGCCAGTACTGGCAGCAGCCCATGCGCAACATGCTCCCACCTCTGTCCTACGTTCACGTCGAGGACGAGGCCTGGCCCAATACCGCTCTTGGCAGCAACATCCGTGTCAGTGTGGACGGGAGCATGGGTGCTTGGCCGGGCGACAACCAGTACAACTGTGCCGACGGCTACAACTGCCCGGACCCGAGTTTGGTGCCGCTGAGCAGGTACGACGGTAACCAGCACAGGAGGGTGTGGGTCAGCGCGGGCGATTCGAATGCGTTTGCCTTCAGCGCAACTACCAACGTCTCGTGGCTTCACGTCTCGCATCGTCTGACCACTCTGGGATCGAGTTCTGCTTCCAACAGCAGCAGCAGCAGCAGCAGCTTTCAAAACATGGAAAGAGCGACGATGCTCGACGTGACGGGGAAGGAAGGAGCAAGGCGGTTCGAACGACGCAGTGATGGCGGATTCAATGCGGGAGGCAACTTTGACGATGAGGTCGAGGTCTCGGTGCAGGTCGACTGGACGCAATTCGATGCGGTGAGCTGCATAGATGCTGGCAGGAAGATGCACGCGGGCATGGTGTACATCAACACGACGAGCGTGGCTGCCGAGCAGTACGTGGGCATGTCTGCGCCGACCAATGTCACCGTGTCGCTCACCGTCGACCCGTGTACGCTGTCGTCTTCGTCTTCGATTCCCAAGGGTACGTTTGTCGCGTCATCAGCCGACGGCGCCGTCTCGATGCTCGCCGAACATGCCATCGTCGAACCAGCTCGCAACACCACCTCGACCCACACCTACCTCGAGCCCCTGCCCGGCTATGGCCTGCTCGGCTCAGCTGTCACCGTGCTCCCACCCACAGCCGACTCGATCCCCACCGGCGACGGCCCCTCCCTCGCCTTTGACTTCCTCGCACCCTCGAATTGCAACGCATCGTCGTTCAACGTGACCCTGTGGCTCAGCCCGATCCTCAACTACCGTGACAAACGCCCACTCCGCTACGCTCTCGAGCTCGACAGCGACCCAGCTTCGCGTGTCGAAGTTAAACCAGTCCCGGAAAACATCACGCCCGGAACCAACTCGGCAGATTGGGGCAACGTCGTCAGCGCCAACATCCGCAAAGTCACCACGACGGTGCAGACCAATCACACCGCCGCGGCTGGTCAGAAGCGTACACTGAGATGGTGGCCCCTGGAGCCCGGACTGGTGCTGGAAAAGGTCGTCGTGGAGCCGCAGGGCAAGATGAGTGCGCTGACCAGCTTGGGGATGCCCGAGAGCGGACGGGTGGGCATGGTGTGAGTGCAGACGCGCGCAACTTTCAATCCAGGCATGTTTTCTATTCAAGGCAGGCTGCATTCGTGTGCGTGTGTTTGTGTGTTCCGAAACGGAATGTCCTGTATCTGTACTATATTACGAGAGCAGAATGTATGTGGTGTACAGTATGTGCTCTTCTAGTGAGAAGACCAACCCGGATCATCGGTCTTGAACTTGTTCAAAAACGTGGCCTGAGTGTATCCATCGGCAGCGTTGTACTGGGTCGTATAGAGCAACATGTGATCGCTTCCGTGGACCATAAAGTTCCTCGCGTTGGTGGTTTCTTTGTTCTCCTGGTTAAACAGGCGGATGAGCTCCTTGGAGAAATCGTCAAACGACACGCCCTGGTTCACTGGGATGATCGTATCGTTGGACCAGCTCATACTCGCGAATCTCGAGCCGGTATTAGCCTGGGCAAGACCGACAATGTACGAGTCAAAGTTGCTGTCGTCGCAGTTGGGGCAGCGCGACTTGTTGGGGACCTGGATGTTCTGGCTCGGGTGTACGAGGAGCGACAGCGGTGTTTCTCCGCTATCCGCCAGCAGGTCGACACGGACGCCAAACGCATCCTGTGTGTTCTGGTACTGCAAGATACTGGCAAACGCGCCCGCGCTGCTGCCGCTGCTCCAGACGCGTTTGATCCCCGGCAGCATCTGCTTGAGCTTGGCCATATCCAGCTTTGCGTTGTTCCAGCCCTTGTGCGAGGTCGTCGTGCTGGCCCCGCTGTACTTCACCACATTGTCCCCCGCATGGAAGTCGCCCGTGCAGTACGGGATCCAGGCATAGTTGGCCGTCTGCCACGGGTTGTACTGGTTGTCGCGCGCAAAGGGGAACCACCACTTGAGCGTATCCGGCTGGTTCTGCGACCAGAACGTCGCGTTGTTGAACCCGTTGGCCATGTTGTACGCCCGCCTCTGGACGTAGCAGGTCTGGTAGTCGTAGCACGATCCGCCCCCCTGGTAGCCAATCACAAGCTCGGTCGAGCCAGAGTGCAGGTTGACGGCCATACCGGTCTGACTCCCGTCGGCACACGTGGTGCCGGGCACATCGACCCACACCCACTGGTCGTATGCGGCCGAATACGAGGCTTTCCCTGAGGTCGAAGAGGGAGAGGCTGAGCTAGACGCCTTGGTCGACGTGGTGGACTTGCTGGTGGTCGAAGCTCGCACCTGACCAGCATTCCTAGTGAACGCATAGCTCGACTTGACCGTGCCAGGACCGTTCCACAACCCGGTCGTGTACTGGGTAGCGCTCTTGGGCGCCGTGGCACTGTACAGGGCGCAGATGACGTTGCCCTCGGCGAAGTTGACAAACTTGATCAGGTGGGCCATAGCGCAGGAAGCCGTCTTCTCGCACCTGGCAACGCACGAGTTGACGTGGTTCTGCGTGGTGCGGGTGGCATCTTTGGAAATGGTCGACCGGGTGAGGTAGGACTTGATGCCCTGGGTATCGAGGGCAAGACGGTAGCCATCCACCGCCCAGCTGTAGGTGTAGGCCGAGGGTGCTGTAAGTCCAGAGACGTAGCGGGGCTGGATGAGCGGTGCCTGGTCGTCGAGGAATGGAGCGCTTTGCACGCCGGTGGCAGCAAGCACGACTGCTGCCGCCGCACAAGCAGCGAGGGCCAAGGTCTTCATCGATATGGTGGATGGGAAGCAGATCCAGGTGAGACTAGGGACCAGATGCGAAAGAAGTGTCTACAGAGAGGGAGGTGAAAAAGAAGGGATCCGAGCGGGGATTGAGGTCCAGACGAAAAAGTCCGCTCGTTTATATGGTCAAGTACCCGGCGAATGATTTGGTCTAGGTATAGCAATCCATGAGAGATGGGGTGCGGCAAGTTAACGGCATGGGGATCAGCAGCGGGAACTCAAGGCCGAACGATAACGAGGAGGAGGAGGAGGAGCGTATGAACTAAGTTCCTAGACCTGCGGAGTTGCAAAACTGACAGTGGTCGGAGTCTGCCCGCGCCTAGTTCGATGCTGTTGCTGCTGCTGCTGCTGCTGCTGCTGCTGCTGTTGTTGAGGGTGATGATGTTCCTGACCGGTCGGTGCTAATGCTGCTAGAGCATAGGCGATGCCCTGCAGCAGCACAAGGGAGCAACGGCGACAACAGCCACCAACGCAAAGGTAAACACCGGAACATGGTACGAGCTAGAAGCAGGGCTGTCTCAGCTCGGGGACGAGCCACTAGTGGATGATCATGCGGCGGGTAGCAGCTGAACAAGGAAGGTCAGCTAGCCGCAGAGAGAAGAGAGCGGCCGAAAATGGCATCTCGAATCGGCATCATGTGCACGTTGGAAGCATCGACCCGAGCAGCGGAGCTGGAATTCAAGGTGGATTAGGGACAAGAAGCTTCTCTGTGTTAATTGAGCCCCAGGTCTGTTTGTGCAACGCCCAGCCATCGGAGAGTCAAGAAGCAGCTGAGAAAGGGCAAGGTGGGAGGGTGGGAAAACACAAGAACGGGAAAGACGGCATGAACCGAGAGCGAAAACATGGCAAGAAGCATAAGAAAAAAGGTCGCCGAGGCAGACCCGAGCTGCATCAACTGGCTTTTCCTGCGAACTCGAGCGAGATTCTACACTGCAACAACACAAGACTTTTTGCAACCAACGCGCGCTCTCAGTTTCTTTCTGTCTGTCTTTGTTTCTAGGTCCATGGACCGTTGCAGGGGAACAAGGATGGATGATCACGGCGAATGCGGCTCTGTGGTTGCGTTTCAAGCGCCACCTCAGTCATTCCTGTCTCGCGAGCTAAAAAAGTTGGTCTCAGACTAGTGTGCTTGGGGAAAAAGTGAGACCTGGTCTGCGTGGGCATGACCGAATTTGGGCAGTAAATTCTTGTTGTTGCTCAACGAGGTCGGAGGTGGTGGTGCTTTTGCTTACTGCACACGCACACCATCTGATGACGGTCCCGAGTTGCACTGAACCAGGCAGCGTTGCCCGTGTTGCTGTGTTCGAGTATTCGAACTTGTCATGGTTGACGAGGATGGGGTTAGTGAAACGATGCAGGTCACAGGTGTTGCTTGCTGCCTTGTTCCCCTTTTGAGTCTCAAATAGGCAAGCAAGCAAGCAAGCGCTTTGGACTGTGTGCTGCGTGGGTCTCGATCCTGCATGAAACGCTTGGGTGTAGAGAGACAGGTACGAGACACTGCGCGGCCGTTGTCCTGGATCGAGAAGAGCGAGAACAGCTTGGCTTGGTTGGCAGTCTTTGACACGCGCTCGGTTGAGTCGGAAATCGAATTTCTTTGTCCGAGCCAAAATGGCACACACTCTTGGCCGAGGTTGTTTTGAATTTGCTTGCTCGTCAACCGCCTCTCCGCCACGACGATACAGTATGTGCGCACGCAAGTTCCTGGTGGTCACAAACCCAAGACAGCAGGCACTAACCGAGCGTCGTCCATCATGCGATTGGTCGATCGATCGGTCGATCGGTTGTCCTGCAGAAAGCAAGCTCTCTCGATGTGCATCCATCATCCAAGCCACCCGGAGGCTTGAAGCATGTCATTTGATCCGATCCGGTTAGACCCTAAGGACGACTTTTCAAAATGAAGCAAAGGAACAATACCGCTTCCACGGCAAAGGGAAACGGATGATTGATTGTCTTTGGCTGTCGAATAGCAAGACTTCGGTCGCAACGGCGATTGCTGTCAGTCACCACCACCGCCGTATCGCCTCTCGAGAAATCAAGCTGAGCTAGGGCATCCTTGGCATCGTTGGGATCTGATTTTTTAGCCTCTTTTCATGGCCCTTTTTTTGGGTCCAATTTCTGAAACCATTTGATTGTACAGTACGGGAAATTATAAATATTTCGATCTCAGAAGACTCAAGGCTCACGATCGAGCCGAGTCGATGCAGGCCAAATCGGACGATGAGAGCACCGAGAATCAGCCTGCCACAAACAACGTCGGTCTAACAATTTGATTCCATTGCCCGGCTCATCCATGCTGCTCCTCTCTTGTTCATGCGCACACCTTCCCATCTTGTCATGCCGAGATATCGACCGGCATCATTATCGCTGCATGAGCAAGATAGCCGGACCGACAAGACCGATGGCGAGTGTTGGATGCACTCGGAAGACTCGTGTCCGTAGAAAGCGTGACTTTGGCCGCGTGCTATTATTAAATAGATTAGACGACGATGACGAGCAGCTAGCTTCATTATCGAGCAAGACCCCTCCCCCCCGCTTTGCATGAACGCTTTCTCTGCACTGCTTCTGTCGATTCTTCCACTCCGCACCGCCGGCCCCATGCTCTTTCTTTCCATCCCACTTTGGCGAAGCTCATTCCCCTGTGCTCTCGGGCCCCTCTCATGCGCGCGATTCATTCGCAAGTGGCCCGCATCCAAGCTCAAGAACCAGAAGAAGCTTCCATGGGCAACCCACACGGTATCATGTGAATGAGTGGCTCGACTCCTTTCAAATGGGGTCAGCCGATGACCGAGGTGCAAAATTTGAACCCAAACTTGACCCTTAGCTACAGAAGCAGAGACAGCTGCGATCTGGCCTAAGCGAGTCGCGCTAAAACAATCCGACGCAGCGGCAGACGATGCTCCGTGTCAGAGCAGGTCGAACGGCATCGAACGAGAAAAAGAGTACGTCAGTGTGCCGACTTGGTCGATCTGCTTTCATGCCCTCCAATCATCGCCCGCGCTGCTACCCCACAACCCTGTGTCTCCTGGTGCACAAGACGATAGGCGTGCATGGGCCAATGCCACGGCATGCAAACCCGGCGCTGTCCGTATCTCTTCCAATGCACCCACTTGCCGAGATTACTAGATCGGCCAATTGATGCCGTGCAACGTTCGCAGTTCTACCTGCACAGATAGGGCACGCGACCAGAAGAATATCTGCAGGGAGAGAATAAGACATTCGCTACCCAAAGAGATGCAAGCAACTCTTGAGCAAGGTTCACCGCGCAGAGAGAAACAAAGAGAAAGAGAGCTAGACCAAGCTTTGCATCGCTTAGTCGTCTTTGTTCAGACCGCACCGCGGCCAAAAGAGCAGCGCGAGATTGTCTTGAATCCCCAAATCTTTTCTGTCTTCCGCCTAAGCTTTTTGCGCATACACACACACTCACGGAAAAGCCCCTGATAAGCGAGCTGCATTAGTCTCTTTTTGCATCATGGAAGACCCTGAGCCGCTCCTTGCCTCTTCCTCCTCTGAGGGAAGCTACTGTATCTGTCAAACGGCCCAGTTGCAAGTGAATCAGGACTGACTCTTCTGCAGCAGGCTTTTGATTCGGCAACACAAACAGACAACCATCGCGCAATCGCCTGGCAACCCCTCGTGAGCTTGAACCACAAGACACCTTCGGCTCGTCGTCTTCCGGTTTGCTCTCGATCGTGTCTTCTGCAGCACACAGCCGCACCTCCAACCGGCCGCACCTCCGACGGCAGCATTCGGCTAGACGCTTGCCGTTGCGGTTCAGAGCTTCGCTAAGAGCGATCGAGATGGCGACAGATCGCTTCGACTGCCGTTCTGACAGCCTTGCTCGCCCCTCTTTCTTGCTGCTAATGCGTCGTCCTGCTCGTCATTTGTACGGTCTGTGCGGCTTCTCCAGCGCTGCTGCTGCTGCTGCTGCTGCTGCTGCTGAGTGTATGCGTATCACCTCGCAGTGTGGTCGGTATATCCAATCGGCACAGATATATAAGCTTGACCGCACATCTACGGCCAAATAAACCGACGTATCTCATCCATTGGACTCGCCTCTCCTGCACCCTGCTTCACCTCCACCTCTCCTGCCCCTCCCTCACATAGCGGAAGCCTTTGTGCACCTCTGAGCGCCTTGTTCTGCTCCCCCCTCTTAGCTACCACCACCACCACCCAGGATGAAGTTGGTCACGATCAAGGCACTGGTTGCCTTTACGTCGCTCGCCTTGATGGCGGATGCGGCGGCAGTTCGTCGCAGCAAGCTCGTTGTCAAAGAATCGGTCAACGTGCCTGCTGATTGGGTTCGCCGCTCCGATGCTGCTGATCACCAACCTGTTGCGCTCAGGTTTGCGCTCAGGCAGTCGGACGTCTCTTCGCTCGAAAAGAGGCTCCTCCAGACCTCGGACCCAGACCACGAACTGTATGGTCGTCACCTCTCCGCCGATGAAGTCTCCCAGTACCTCCAACCGCAGAAGCGCACCATCGACGAGGTGGAGCTGTGGCTGCGCGAGTCGGGCATCCACATTGACGAGAGCCTCGCCGCTCGTTCTCCGTCCAAGGACACGTTCACCGTCCATGTGCCCGCGTGGCAGGCGAGGGAGCTGCTCAACGCCGACCTGGGCGTGTACGAGCACAAGCGCAGCGGCGCCCTCGCAATCAGGGCGGCAGAGTACAGCGTTCCCGAGCATGTTTCGGAGCACCTCGACTACGTCGGTCCCCTCACTCTGTTCACCGCTCCTCGTGCTCACGGCAGCAACATTGCCGGCGCCCAAATCTTGACCGAGAAGCTCGACGAGGCCACGCTGTTCGCTTCCCAGAAGCTGAGCGATGTCGCCGTCGACGGGACTCCCGCCGCTTGCAACTCGCGCGCCGTCACGTCGCTCTGCCTGCGTACGTTCTACAAGACGGTCGACTACGTTCCGCAAGCGGCCAACAAGTTCAAGATCGGTATCTCGGGTTTCTTGGAGCAGTACGCCAGCTTTAGCGACTTTACCGGCTTCCTGACGCAGCAACGCCCCGAGGCTGCTGCGGCGGGATACAATTTCACCGTGGAGAGCATCGCCGGTGGTCAGAACACGCAGAGCGACCCGGGAGCCGAGGCCAACCTGGACGTTCAGACGGTGGGTGGTATCTCGTATCCGATCCCGTTCACGTACTACACGACCAAAGGATCGCCGCCCTTCCAGCCGGACGTGAACACCAAGACCAACACCAACGAGCCGTACGAGCTGCAGTACAACTACCTGCTGTCCTTGTCGGATGACGATCTGCCCAAGGTGCTGTCGACATCGTACGGCGATGACGAGCAGACGGTGCCGCGTGCGTATGCGGAGCGCGTGTGCAACTACATCATGGCTTTGGGCGCGCGCGGTGTTTCGACGCTCTACTCTTCCGGCGACAATGGTGTGGGTGCCAAGGGCACGTGTGTGTCCAACGGCGCGTTCAGTGCCAACGGTACGAGCACCTTCTTGCCTGCCTTCCCCGCGTCGTGCCCGTATGCGACGACGGTGGGCGGCACGCAGAACTTTTCGCCCGAGATCGCGGTCAACGGCGACCTGCCCGGCTTCTACTCGGGCGGTGGATTCAGCTACCTCTTCCCGCAGCCTGAGTATCAGAAGGCCGTGGTGAGCAAGTACGTCGACTCGCTCGGCGACAAGTACAAGGGCCTCTACAACACGTCGGGCCGTGCGTACCCGGATATCTCGGCGCAGGCCTCGCGCTACGTGATCGACATCAACGGCCAAGACCAGCTCATCTATGGAACGTCCGCCTCGTGCCCCGCCGTCTCGTCCATCATTGGTCTGCTCAACGACTACAGGATCTCCAAGGGCCAGTCGTCGCTCGGATTCTTGAACCCCTTGATCTACTCCAAGTGGCTCGGAACCCCCGCGCTCAACGACATCACCCAGGGTAGCAGCGTCGGCTGCAACACCTCGGGCTTCCCTGCCGAGGTCGGTTGGGACGCCGTCACGGGTGCCGGTACTCCTAACTTTTTGGAGCTCCAGAAGAGGTTGCCTTCCTCGTAAGCGGCGGGTCGGGTATGAAATAATAACAACTAGTTTTGAATGGGAAAAGTGTGGCGTGTGTGTGTGAAGAGGCGGTCAAGAGTGGGCGAGTGCGTGCTCAAGTGGATGTTCTGGTGCAAATCACTTCCCAGACGTACGTTCAAAAGGGGGGAATACTGATGGTATTGAGACAAAGATCTAAGTGTGATGGATGGCCTTCAACCGTGCTTCCAATAGCAAATGTCACCGTCCTGCACCTTGTACTCTCGGCCGACCTGCTTGTACTTGCCCGCAGCCTTGACGCCGTTCTCGCTGCCGTGCTCCTTGATGTCGTCGATGCTAAAGACCTCGCCGCAGACAAACTTCTTCTGGAAGTCGGTGTGGATGATCCCTGCGGCCTCGGGAGCCTTCAACCCTTTCCTGAACGTCCATGCTCGCACCTCGTCAGGACCAGCAGTAAAGTATCGAACGAGATCAAGGCCGTCGTAACCTGCCTTTGTGATCTTGCCGAGCGCACCGGTGATGTTGTCGCCCAAGGTGGCGAGCTCGGCGGCCTCGGCTTCGGGGGAACCAAGTTGGAGCAGGCGCTCCTCGAGCGCGACACTGAAGGGAATGAGCAGATCGCCCGGGTTGTTCTCGTCGATCCAGGCCTTGATCTTGGGGAGCCACTTGTTCTTCTTGCGGACGTAGTCGCGTTCCGAGAGGTTGACCAGGTAGATGACGGGCTTGGCGGTGAGCAGTTGGAGGTTGTTGATGACTTCGACCTGCGAGACGGGTAATCAAGTGGAGAACAAGCGTCAGTTGAGTGTTTGTCTCGATCGCAGCGAAAAGATCACTGCTGCTGCTGCTGCTTCTGCATTTCGAAGAATCAGTTGGTTTACTAATTATCTCATTTTGGCTGATAGACCATCGACGAGCTGGGTTAAAGAATTATCGAGTGTCTCAAGTTGCGCACTCTTTATCATCATTTGGAGGGCGGCGGAAAGCAGCAGCAGCAGCTGTAGCAGTGGTGGTCGGGGGATACATACCTCGTTGTTGTTCCAGTCGCCCTTGCGGACGTCCTTGTTGTCCTCTTGGACGTGCTTGAGGATCTTCTCGATGATGGCGACCTCTTCTTTTCGCTTCTTGTCCTCGAGACTGACGTTACCGGCACTCCTGGCGTTCTTCTTCGAGTTGTCAAGCGCCTTTTCGATCCAGTCAATGTCCTTCAACCTCAACTCGGTCGAGATGATCTCCATATCACGGATGGGGTTGACGTCGCCCTCGACGTGGATGACCTCTGCATCGTCAAACGCACGAACGACCTGGAAAATTCCGTCTACGCTGCGGACGTTGCTCAAGAAAGCGTTACCGAGACCAGCACCGGTGGAAGCACCGGCGGTGAGACCGGCAATATCGATGCAGGTGAGAAAGGCGGGCACCTCGGACTTGGGGTTGTACTGGGAGACCAACCAGGTGAATCTGTCATCGGGCACCGGCACACGGGCCTCTTCTGGCTCGATGGTTGCGTATGGGAAGTTGGCGGCTTTACCCAAATCGCACTTGGCCACGACGTTGAAGAGCGAGGATTTGCCAACATTAGGCAAACCGACAATGCCCATCTTGAGGTTATTCGAGGGACGACCCAGACGGATCTTTTCGACGACAGCCTGCTTCTTGGGAGGCATCTTGTTGACTCTATGTGATTTGGCTGTGGTGGGGAGAGTGGTGGAAAAGGGGCGGAGCGCTGCCTGTTGAGATCGAGCTTGAACTTGCGTTGGTGCTTGTCGACCGAACGATGCGAGGGTGCGTGTAGAGGCGAGAACTGTGATGCGTGTGTTGTTGAAAGCGAGCGGAGTGGCAGTGGTGGCGGCCAGACGCAAAAGAGCCATGTAATGGACGTGCACGGGAGGCGAGCGTGATATATGGCAGCGATGTGGTGAGAAGCAAAGGCTGTGGGCAAGCAAGTTTTTTCTCTTCTTCGCTTCTCCGCTTCTTCTCTTTCTTTCTGTTTCTGATCGAGTCTTTTTCGCCCTTCTTTTCGTCCGAGTATTCGTACAGCATAAGATGTGAGATCGAGATATCCTCCCACAAGGCGGCATTTGAACAGAAAATCGGCGATCTTCTTGCAGTTGCTCTCGGGCTGTGTGAATTTGGTGGACGTCGAAATCCGACTCTGCTCTCGTGCCCCTCGTCTCGCAGGCTCAGGGGAGAAATGCATGGCAACAGACGCGATTGCAGCTTGGATTTCAAATTTCTCAACGGCGGCATCGGCACAGCTGAGCTCAACTTGGACAGACACCACACACACAAACACGCATAAAGTTGAGTTTCAGAGTGTATTATTTCCAGTCGACCAGTGCCTCTGTTTGCTGGCTAACTTGACTGGATCGACTGCAACAAACTCGACCAAAGGGTTTCTTGGCACCATCAACCCTTTCCTCGCGATCATCATCATCATCCTCTTCTTCCTCGTCCTGCTCAACTTCATACCGCAGTTCAACATGCGATCATCTTCATTCGTTCTCGCGCTCGTAGCGCTCATCCTCTCGCTCGTCACCCTGGCATCAGCAAACCAGCTCGCTCCGGCTGCACCTTCACCCATTCCTCTCGAAAAGCGTCAGGCCGCCGCTGGTGGTGGTGCCGGCGTCGCTTCTTCCTACACTGGCGTCCAGACCATTTCCGGCTACACCCCACCGCCGTCATCCGTCATCCCTGTTCCCTCGGTCTCGCGAGGAACCATTTTGACCACCATCCCCGGTTACGCCAACAGCTCTGGCGCCGGTGCCGCGCTCAACCAGGGTTCGGGCATGGGTTCCTCCAGCGGTGCTCTCTCGTTGCTTTCCAACTCTCACCTCATCTCTGGCACTGCCGCCTCCGCCACTTTCATGTGTGTCGCCGTCGTTGCGGCGGCCGCTGTTCTCCTCTAATCGAAACGTCGAACGTTTTGCGAGCCCAGGCTGCTCGGCAAGTGGTGCAATCGAAGCGACCGTTCGTCTAGCGAGGTAAGGGTACAGCTGTACACTCCGCAAAATCACGCTCAATTCGCCTCTACCAACGTACGCCCGCATTTCAACGTCTCGAGCCTCGTAGCATTCACTTGCCGGATTCATACGATCACCTCGTACATCCAGTACATTGCATCTCGACTATATGGACTATCTTTATCCTTCTCCCCCGACCCCTATGATCCCCCGTTAACCCCTGTACATTTGCCCTCCTCTATGACTCGAGTCGTTCTTTTCGCTTTTCTTCTCTGACACGCAATTGCATCTTTCGACAACATGCGCATCGAAAACGGTTGGATTACAGAGGCTGTATGTGCGGGCCAGCCCACAACCTACAGCTTTTAAAGAACGCGACAGGAGTCACAGCGAAGACGGTTCAAAAGCGGCTGCAGCGTGTTGCTGAGCATGGTCATGACGGTGGTAGTGGTGGTGGTGACCATGGTGACCGTCAGAGTGTGAAGACGGGCCACGTTTGGAGCGTTTCTTGAGTCCGAAGCTCGACAGGCCGCCCATGCCTTGTCCCAGACCCCCGAGGCCACCCATTCCTCCTGGTTCTCCTCCTCCGAATTTGTTCAGGAGGCTACCACCACCGAGACCGCCATGACCTCCAAGGCCACCACCGCCTAGGCCTCCTCCTCCGAGACCACCCAGCCCGCTGAGACCGCTGAGGCCACCCATACCGCCGCCAATGCCGCCCAGACTGCCGAGACCACCTGATTCAGAGCCTGCTGAACCACCAGTGCCGGCTGCCCCTGCACCTGCGGACGTTTCTCCTCCCTGTCCAGCAGCACCACGTCCAGTAGCTTCTGCAGCACCCCCGACGCCGTCGCCACCAGCGCCACCGCCGCTACAGGACGATCTGTACGCCTGAACCAAGAACTGCACCCCTTGTCCCACGTCCTGCGTCCCATATGAAACATGTGCCATAAAATTGAACCCATTCTCGCACACCGGGTCGCCCATCGCACAGAAGCACTTCCAGTTCTTGGTCGACGGCACCGCCTGTCCCTTGAGCGGATCGCCAAACGTCACGGCTCCCACAATGTGCTGACCCTTGATCGAGTGCACCACCATCGCGCCCTTCGAGTATCCACCCAGCACAAATTTAGTCGAAGGGCACCGGGAGGCGATGCTCGCCATGTATGCCGATGCCGTTTGCGCGCCTGTCCCCGGAGAAGACATGTATTCCGCGTCCGAGCTGTACACGACATCGTAGCATTGGGTGCCCGAGACTTGCTGTTGCAGGCCGTTGCAGAGCGGTCGTCCGACAATGCCGAATGTTCCTTGCATCTCGCCTGTTCCGCGGGCAAAGATGAGATAGAGCGGTGCACAGCCTGCGGAGCCGGACGAGGAAGCCGGCGAGGCGGGGTTGCTATCACCACCACCACCGCCGGAGCTGGCACCAGAGGAATCACCAACACCACCACCACCGCCGAGCATGCTGCCCAGCCCGGACATGCCTGAACCACCACCGCCCATACCACCCAGCCCGGAGATTCCACCACCACCACCCATGCTACCGAGTCCAGGAATCCCGCCCCCACCCATACCGCCCATGCCCATCATAAGCGGTGCTGGAGACCGCTTATCGACCATCTTTGGCGACCGCCTTGAACCCAAATTTCGAGCATCTCTTTCTGCACGCATCTTGTGCATGTTCAGATCTCGGAGCATCTTTGATAGCCTTTCTTGGCTGATGCCTTCTTCACGGCCTTTAATTCCTGCTTGGCCGGTGGTGCCATCGTCTGGAGTGCTTGTGATATCGGAAGAAGATGCAGGTTGGACCTGAACTGAAAAGAAAATGCAAATTAAGGCGAGCGTCCAGAGCACAATGGGTATGGCTGTCGTGAGGGATTCGGAGCGCATTGCGCTGGTGTCGAGGGAAGGGCACTGATCTGCTTCTCGCAAAGCTCTGAGCGGGAAATGGTTCGTGAGCACGGATGCACCAGCTTGGACGGTGTGAACCAAGGATGTGGTAGTGAGCGCAGGAAACGAAGCACGACCCTTCGATGGGATCCGAGCGTTTATATGTCCTCACTCCGCCTGTTCGCAAATGTTCACACACTCTCCGGTCCTTCTGCTTTTTTTGCTCTTCTTCGCTCGAGGTGAATCAGAGGAATGAAGCGGTTGCCAACGAAGAAGTCGCCTTGCCATGTCGGTCCAATCATACAGAAGTCCAATCATAAAGACGTCTAACTGGCAGCACTCTGACCTCTCAAACAGAGCAACATTGGCGAAGCTCGCACCTCTTCTACTTCACCGCCGACTACATACGGTACAACAAGGGCTCGCCAACGCGAAATTATACCTTTTTGTCGACGGTCCCGACGGCTGCTTCGATTGATGAACCGCCGCTTGGATCTTCTCTCCAACTCCTATGACAATTGACGCGAACCCGTGCGGCGAGCCACAGCGAAAGTCGCCGGCGACAACCGGCATCAGGCGCAGGACGTGTGACAAGCTTACAGCATGCAACTGTTGTCTTCGTCGTACTGTGGCTGTAGGCATCCGTGAGCCGTGTCAATATCCGTCGCTCTTCCAGACTTCATCCCCCGAGCACGGATCCACTCCTGCACCGACGCCCAACCCAAATTCCGCACATTTTGCTGTAGCCTGTCAAGCTTTCACCTCACTAACCACAAGAATGCCCTCAACCTTTGATGCAGGATAACTGCCACCAATCAGGTGCGAGTCAAGTCGGAAGTTGCACCACCACCACTACTGGGGCAAGCAGGCACAGCCAGCCGTGCATCGACGCGACAGACTTGGTTGAGCTCTTAGAACGCAAACGCAGTCAGCAACTTATATACATTATTGGCTCGGCTGCACATCTCGCCTCGTTAGCGTAGTTGGATTATCGCATCTGTCTAATACACGATGCCTCATGAAATTATCTGAGTTTGTTACAACAGAAGGTCACTGGTTCGAGCCCAGTACGGGGCAGTTTTTTTTGGAACCCTTTTCTTTTTCTTGCCATGCGTAAAGGACATGACAACCCACCAGCACACACGCACGCACGCACACACGCACACACACATATTGCGACATAGTCGTAGTACAGTAGCAAGCATCTTGGATATGATTAAATTACACTGTGACCGCCTTCATCGCATCAAGCTGCTTTAGAAGGATCGTCCAAAGACGGCACTCTGCACTGGGTTTTGGTGCTCGTTTCCGGCCCATTTTCGCCCCTGTTTTGCATCTCGAGGGGCTGCTTCGCTTCCAACGCAAGCTTTTCGTTGAGGTCCCTGGGTGCTTCTCCCAAAGTCCTGCCTGGCGGATGCGGTGGAGCTTCTGCTTCCGGTCCAGGGACCGGCCTCCCAAACCACCCTTCGCCCGACCCCCACGTTGCGGCAAAGTACAATGCGATACCAGCAAAGAACGCCAGCACGTCCAGAGTGCACAAGGGAATCAACAGGATCTTGCGAATCCTCTCCCATGCAGACCCAGGTACGGGGTCCGAGATGATCGTTTTATTCCCGCCAGGATGATGATAGCCCGTCGTTTTAGGTGTGTGGGTATGCAACGTATGCGACGCGTGTGTCTTTGTCGCTGCAACGAGCGTGTGCGTGCGCATTGGCTTGGTGCGAGTCATGTACTCAGAAGCTTTGGACTTTGTTGTGCCGTGCACTTGAGCTTTGGCTGTGTGCGAGGTTTTCGCTTTGGTGGTATGGCGAGTTTTTTCTTTGGTCGTGCGATGCGCTTTGGCTTTGGTCGTATGGTGTGCTTTGGATTTGGCAGTGTGATGAGTCTTATCTTTGGTCGCATGATGGGATTTCAGTTTAGTGGCATGATGCGTTTCCTTTTTGGTCGTGTGGTGTGCATCGGCCTTGTGCGTGTGTGTTCGAGTGGGTTTCACTTTGTGCTTCGTCGACGACGACCGTGTCTTTGTGGCGTGATGAGAAGTCGAGGGGTGATTCGTCTTGCTGCTCGGACCCCCTTCGTTCGAGCTGCTTGATGGTAGCATTCCCACTTGTGTCGTTGCTGTCGTGCTCGTCGAAGATACCGTAGGAATCGTAGAAGAGGAGACCTGGGTGGCGCCGGGCGTGATCGTGTTTTCCGAGTTTGTCGCAGCAGGAATCGAAATCGAAGCAGTGGAGATCGAGGTGAGACTCGTGGAATTGGGCGTAGACGTGCTTGACGAGGTCGTGGTCGCAGAGCTGACCGTCTGTGAGCTGCTTTGCCGAGCGGTCGCTTGAGGTGTCGACCCCAAACTCGAGCCGGACACCGTAGATTCAGAAGTGGTGGACACCACTGAACCGCTGTTTGAACTCGAGATGCTTGAGCTTGTCGAGCCAGATTGCGATGACAGACTCCCCGTCGATATGGGGGCTGCCTGCACCGCGGTCCTCAGCACCATCAATACCACCAGCAATGTGCGCGGAAATATCGCTGAAAGCAACACCATCTTGACGCTCTTGACGTGTTGAGGAAGGCGCTGAATATGGTCGTCGCTGGGTAACGTTGAGACGGGAGGAAGCAAAAAGGGAACTTTTGTTGCCCAGCAGATCCAATACAGGAAGAACAAAGCCAGGGTCAAGCAGCGAATGGCAGGCAGAGACTTGGTTGACGGATTTCATTGGCGAGGTGAGCTCCACGAGAACCTCAAAGGTCCGCTAAAGAGGTGTGTCGCCTAAGGATTTCTCCCAACAGCGTCGGTCTTCGCCCGTCTCGCTGTTTACGTCCGACTCGAAGCCGATCAGGCCACTTGGGGACAAAACCGCATGAACGCCAAGCCTCCTTTGGCTGTGAATGCAAAGACGGGTCAGAAGCGGAGACGAGCACATTGTTTTCGCTTTATTTCACTGCTGTATGACTTAGGCGTTGTTTGGAACTATAAAAGTCCATTGTTCGCTTCACCTCCGCCGAATCCGCATTGCTGCACCTCACTGCTTCAGGCGGAACAGCTTCACGTCAAAAGCAACTTCTCCCACGTGGTTTCCGCAAAAAAGGCGTTTGAAATTAATTTTCAATTTCATTCATTTTGTCCTGTTCGCCTGTTCGAGAGACTCGAAACTCCGACGTTTCGAGCGAACGAACCCCCGGAGCCCGCAAACCCCCCGCGAGCAGAGTCATCGTAAGCCACACCATGCGTCGTCCAAACGAGACCCGAACCCCGTCGCGGCATCTCAATTGCCAAGAACTCCCAAGCCAGTTTGACACCGGTCAACCTGTAAGAGTTTCACTTTGTGTCGCAGACTTGCCTGCAGCTCCGCCGACTTTTGCAACCCCAGCCCTTCACATAGTGCAACACACAGAAAAAAAAAGGCGAGTACGTGGTGTAACGAGAGTTGCTGACTCTATTGATTTTTGTGACCCTTGGAAGACTATTGTACAGAAAATGTTTTCAGCGGACTGAACCATGAACAAATGACGTGTGGTTTTGAGGTTAGAAGAGAGAAATCACTTGGTGAAGTAGATGACTTTCGAAGGGGAAAGCTTCTCGAGAACTGCCAATTCGCTAGCAATGGGCCTTTGGGCCACGACGACTACATCGAAAAGCGAGTCGAAGAGCTCAGCGTCCTGGAATGTGGACGATGGAACTTTGGCCCACTTGTCCGAGGTGACAAAGTCGTCGACGTAGCTCACCTCGACATCGAGCTCAGTGAGCTTGTCAGCCAGAGTGACGGTGGGTGCGTAAGCAAGGCTTGCCTCGCCGCGCTTGAAGCCCATTCCCACAATGGCCACCTTTGGCTTACCTTCAGCGCGCGACGTCAACTTGAGGTTTTCCGAAGCAATCTGTGCCACTTCGTACGCCTTTGCCGCGGGGCGTTGCTGGTTGGCGAGAGCAGCAGAGCGAAGCAAGGGCAAGTCGCAGTTGGCAAACAGGTAGAATGGATTGACAGGAATGCAGTGTCCACCGGCACCGAGCGAGGGTGTGTAAGGCATGAAGCCGAAAGGCTTGGTCGCCGAAGCTTTCACTACCTCGTGGACGTCGACGCCGTGCTTGGCGCAAGCGTCGGCGATCTCGTTGACGTAGGCGATGTTGATCAGCCTCTGGCAGTTCTCGTACAGCTTGGTGAATTCGGCCACCTCGGGCTTGGAGACGGGCACCACCGTGTTGAACACGCGCGAATACAGCTCGGTGATGCGTTCGAGCGACACTTGGTTCAGACCAGAGACCACCTTGGGGATATCCTCGAAAGCCGGGTAAGTGCGGCCTGGATCGACGCGCTCGGGACTAAAGCCGACGTTGACTCCCTTGGCGAGAAGAGGCGAGAACAGTTCGCGTGTCATGCCGACAGTGACACTCGACTCAACAACCACCGTAGACCCGGGCTGAGCAATGCGCGAGACCATGTTGAAAGCGGATCGGATGTGCGTCTGGTCCACCTGGCTCAGATCGGCTGTGAGAAGCGTGGGCACCGAGACCAAGCAAAGGTCGAACGACTTTGTCCTGTCGTCCGCATCCAAGTCCGAGATGAAAGTGACGTTGGGGTTGTTGCAGTGCACCTTGCGAAGGTATTGGCAGCGGTTCTCCGAGACGTCGAAAGCAACCACCTCGTAGGCAGACGAGAAGCGTTCCATCAGGTGGGCACCCACGAAACCGACACCAACCACAAGGACGGTGCCATAGGTGGTGGGCTTGTCGACCTTTGTTGCTGCGACGTGAGCAGCTTCCGAGGGGAAGAAGGTGACCTTGCTCGGCGAAGGTGTAGGCGAGGGAGAAAGACTGTCCTGGGACGCGGTGAGCGAAGGGCAGCGCTGCATGTCAGCAAAGTGGTAGTTGTTGAGGTCCTCCGCTTCCAAATCGTCTTCATCTTCAGAAACTTCAGCTGAAACGGACGAGTTGGTCGATGAAGGAGTGTGCGAGCCGGCGGAGTAGTTTGACTTGAGGACGGGCTTCATGAGTCGGACCACGTCGAGAGGTTCCTTGGTAGGAGTCTCGACGACGATTTTGCCCGAGTCGAGCGTGGGCAGCGAAGTGCGTTGAGAGAACGACGACATTGTGAAGGATATAGAGAAATGCGGGAGGAAGGGCTTTTTGGAAGAAGAAGGGGATGATGGAAGAGTAGTGGAGACTTGAGAGGCAAGTAGGTTGATGATGGAAGAGACGAATTTTTGAGAAGAGTATGCTCGACCTATATACGAAGCGAAGGGATTTACGAGCTGTAGGAAGAAGGTGCAGCAGTGCTATGGTAGAGATCACTGTTTTTGGAGTAACAGTCCCGCGAGCGGACTCCTCGTCAAGGCAGCCGCCGGTGTGGCTATGATGAGTCTCACTCATCGTGAATTGCATGACGCCCGCCCTCGTGCGAACTCGCTGTTCGTCTCATCTGTCTACTGGGTTCGGCCTGTAAGCTCGGACAACGTGAAACAGGGCGTGAGCGTGGGAAAGAGACCGCTTTTGGTAAGTGTGGTTGAGGGTAGCCAGAGCATGTGCATGCTGAGATGAGACGAACGAAGGTGAGACAGAAGCTTGAAACCGAATTCCGAAGCTAGATGCTTCTTGCTGGCGAGATGCGCCGCCCAGGCAGGGAAGGAGAGAGGTCAGACGCTGCTATCGTGCAGGGCGACGACCACAGCGATGGCTTCCAGCTCTGCTCGAAACAGCGCTTCCGAATATGGGGTTGGGGGGTTCGCCTGACGTTGGTCATAGCGAAACAGTGCTCTTCGCTCTGTCGAGCAACTCAGAGCCGAGGAGCAAGAAGAGCAAGAGCGTCTCACTCTCAGCGAGTATACGGTGGAAGACACACAGCGGTTGTATCCGTAACCAGCAAGCCCGGCGACTCTTCATTGACCCGTCCACACGGTTACAAGCGACTATTAGAGAAATGCGGATTCTTCGCTACAGGATACTTGTTTCCGAGCGAACAGGGTTCGTCCCATGGCGGCCATTAGGCGATGAGACAGGACGAGGAGGCCATCGCCCGGAAAGAAAGAGAGAAGAGACCCAAGTTGGTTTTTTCCAGCGCGCTGCACACGACGAATCGCCACATATCGTCGTCATGAAGCGCTTTCGAGGTTGTTGAGACCGGCTCAACCAGGCTGAAGCTCGCTCTGAAGGACAAATTTCGCTCTTTGTTCTGAACTTGACCTTGCTGTATAAGCTTAGGCTTCCAACATGCAGGCTCGGGGTAGCATCTCGAGCGAACACACTGCTTGAACAAGAGAGCGAACCAATGGAGGGGAGCAGCACCTAGCAACTCAGCCTTGCGGCGGATTTGGAACTTCAAGTTGAAAATCAGGCTGGAGCAGCGTCATTGTTCGCTCCCCAAACAGTGGGCGTCCCCCGCGCGGCGTACAACACATTGATTTATTAAATTAATATTTATATTTAACATTGCAAAATGTGAGCGGAGAGCGAAATCGTGCGAAATTGTGCGGCTCTGTAGATCGCTGTAGCGAAAATCCTCTCAGAAAAAGGTCCAACCACCTGTCACGCACGGGCTTGGCAATGGCAACAAGAAAATTAAACTTATGCCAAGATTGGCAACTCGCCTCACCTTGGCACCCGAGCTCGATGCAGCTGCAGCACTTGCTCATGCTATCCAACTCTGAGACTCCGAAAAGAGTCCCCCTCATCCATGCTTTCGTCGCGATGGTATCGTCTCTAAACTGGCCACCACTCTAGGATGCAACTGTTCGCCTTCTCTGAACTGTAACCTGTTCCAGTTGAAAATCTCGAGACGTGTCTGTGGTGCACAACATGCGAGGCTCACTTTCTTGTCTCGGCTTGACCTAGTATGATTCACCTGGTTCAATTGGCACCGAACAATGGCGGCATACCTCGCACGGAAGAGTGATGCAAAAACTCTCTAAGCGAGACCCTGAACCTGAGATCAACACCGCTTTTGGAAGCTGCTATTCCCTTCCTCTCATCTGTCCAGAAGGAACAAAAAAGTTCTGGCTCCACATCGATCATCGATTGAGCCAAAATCTTCCGAGGAAGATGTGTGAGAACATGGTGTAAAGACCCTGGCACGTTTGGCAATCGTCGGGCGTGTTCTTCCAGTGGCGTCGCTCTTCTTTGTTCAACTTGCAGCCTGCTCTTCCTTCCGGTCATGACAACGATAAAGATACATCGTCCCGTCTTCCTTGCCTTTCGACCACGACTTACCCGCTGACAAGATCGATGCCCAACAACATCCAAGCACGTCGACGTTGAAGCTATAGCAAAATGACGGCAGGCCATACGACCGACGAACTGAGCTCATCACAGCGCCAAGCACAAGCTTCGACCTCTTCTACTGCTTCCACGTCGAGGACGCCTTTCCAGTTTGCACCCGTACCCGCAAGATTCAGGCGACATCTCGAACCACGCGAAACTGCAGCCGAAACCGTTCCGCGCGGGGAGCTCTCTTCTCGGCCATGCTCACACTCGTCAAGTAGGCGCAATTCGGAGACACATTCTGTGTCCAGCAACGAAGACGACGGTGATGCCTTTGATTCTGACCTCCCACAACGCGACCCCTCTTCGTCGACCTCCGCATGGCCAGCACAGCCCATCACTCCGACAACGCCCATGACGCCCATGACCCCTCTCACGCCAGTGACTCCAGGGTGGCGTAGATCCTACAGTGGTTGGCAAAAGCGTAGCTCATTATATAGAGCCCACGCCGCCGAGGAAGAAGAGCAGGATGCCTCTAGCTCGACGCAAGCGCAGTTAGCGGCGGCACACACGACGAAAGAGGCTGATCCTACAAATTCAGCATCCGCGTCACGAGTAAATGCACAAGAGCAAAGCGCCCGCGCAACGACGACCCCTGCAGCTCCAAGCAGCGAGCCAATATCTGAAAACCTGTCCGAACTCGAGCCCGGCTTGTCAACTGATGGTGACGAAAACGAACTCCTGCAAGACCATCCGCAGCCACGGCCACCCTTCACACGGGCACGAGGCCGCCAGCAAGATGTGATAGCACCAACACAGGTCATAGAACAAGATCCGTTCGCAGACGCCAATCAAGTCCCTTCAGCGGCATCTGAGCCGGCGTTCAATCCTTTCATCTCCCCGGAAGACGATCGCCAACCAATCAACAACATGGAAGAGGACCGCGACCTCGAAAAGCAATTGATGGATGCACGTGCGAAAGGCGGCAAAGCGGAGTTTGACGAGTCGTTCTTCCCAGACTATGCCCCACTCGTCCAGTCACGAGTCACAGCCGGTCGATATGGCCTCATGCTTGCAATCGGAGCGCTCAACCTTGGACTTGTGATCCTCTTTCTCTTCCTCGCTCCTGCAGGAGCATCTTTGGTGATGATGGTGGCGCTCAAGTCGCGAGACATTCTATCGGTGCTTTGGCAATCGCTTCTCTTCATCTTGCACGTCCTTTGCAAGCCTTTCCGCAAGAGAAAGGAGGTTGTGATCCATCCACCCCGCAAGATTGTCAGTCTGGTGCCGGTCTACAAGGAATCCACCCAGGACGTGCTCGATACTGTCGATTCAATCATTCAGGACAATCCTGTGCGTCCGCAAGACTTCAACATCATCGCCATCATGGCTGACGGCTTTGACGTCGAAGACGACGTTATTGTACAAGAGACCATCTGCAGAGTAGAGGACTCGCCCTACTTTTCTTGGAAGATCCGCGAGTCGGCGTTTCGACTTCAGTTTGGCTTTCGAATGGGTCACCCAATCATGATCGTGCGCAAGGTCAAAAACGCAGGCAAGAAGGACTCGCTCATCTTTGCGTTCGACCTCTTCAACAGCGACAACGAGGCTACGGGTCACTGCAATTCGGAAGCGAGGGCCATGGTGTTGGATCACATCCGCAGGTTGTACAATCAGCCTGACCTCGAGTTCTTCGACTTTGTCTTCTGCACTGATGCCGACACCAAGATTCTTGCTGGCTCAGTCGATGTCTTGGCCGACCGGCTGATGGATGAAGGCGAGAAGACCGTGGGCGCCTGTGGAATCGTCGAGGCAGACTTCGAAAAGCCAGGTCGAAGCCTAAGGACGTGCGGGTTGTGGTACTTTTGGGACCATTTCCAAGGATTCCAGTATACCTACGGACAATGGATCCGACGTCGCTCCGAGTCCTCATGGGGTCGAGTCACATGCATGCCCGGTGCCATCACCATGCTTCGCACGGGTGCCATCCTTGGCCAAGCTTCTGCCGAATATCGCAAACACGTTCAGAACGGTAATCTTGTCAATCGTCAAGTCCAGTATCAGGGTACCGACCGCCGACTTTGCTGGTCTATCATTTCGCGGTCGAAAGACGTCCGCACTGTACTGGAAACGCGCGCCGCCTGCTTCACCATCCCGCCACAATCTCTGTCTCACTACCTCTCGCAACGCCGTCGCTGGGGGTCCAACGCGTACTTTAACGCTTTTGTCACGTTGACCCAGCAGAACCAGCATGTGGTTACGCGCATCTGGATGACGCTCGAGCTGACACGCTCAACGCTGGTCTTCTTTCGAATGTACAACTTTGCTCACTTTGTCTACAACCTAGTGACCAAGTTTTCCATTTTGGGCGTTGCGCCACTGCTGGCGATCACGTTGTTGCCTCAAATCTGGTTCTTGCTCTTCGTGGTCATTCCGACCAAGAGATACAGGCCCTTATTGCATCATTTGCTCTACGGTGCAGTGCTGAACCGCTTGTGCAGCATCATCTTGACGCCCACGGTGTATGCAAACGTGCTGCTCGGATTTGGAGACTTCAGATGGGGCAAGTCGCATACCGGTGCGAACGCGGCTTCTCAGCAACAGCAGCAGGAGGGCAAGGACGTGGCTCAATTGGCGGACCAGATGGAAAAGGGCGAGTCGCGACCTTGCACGCCTCCAAAGGATCAAACGGAAGTATGTTGATCGACGTCAAATGTACAATATCAGATCGACGTTAAATGTAACCTATCAGCAAACGCGCACATACACTGAAGCCTGCTACAGCTTCGTTTCAGCGGAAAGAATATTCCATTAAGGAGCGACCGGCAAGAGAAAGGACTGAGATGGAATGAGAGGCAAGGAATGAGTGGGACAAATAACGATGGGATGGTACACGAAGATCTTGAAAGCAAAAGTCTATCGTTGCAGCGCAGACACGACCGACGCCGCTTTAGATGAGTCCGTCGAGGGGGCCCAGAATGTTCTCGATGGTCTCAAAGACAATATCGGTGGGCCACACTGGGTTGTCACCCTGGGTAGAGGAGGCGCGGCCGATGATGCTGCCGACAGCGGAGTCAGCGGCCTTGCCTTGGAAGTGCGAAGCGATCTCCTCAAGCACCTCCTCGACCTCCTTCACGAGCTTCTTCTTCTTGTAGCCGAGCACGTTGCGGAAGTAGTAGAGCCACTTGATAGCCTCGGTCTTGGCGTCGCCCAGCTCCTTGAGGATCGATTCGATGTCAGCAGGGATGGTACCTTGAGCCCAGTCCTCCTTGTCGGCAAGACCGAACTTCTCGAGCAAAGCCTCGAGCTCTTGGAGCAGGTGCTTCTTCTTGTATCCAAGGACGTTGCGGATCCAGTAGAGGTACTTGACGACGGTCTGCTTGGCATCGCCGAGCTCACCGAGAATGGCCTGAACCTTGGCGACAAGAGCACCAAGATCGAGTGTGCGGGTGAGGAGGGCCAGGTCGCGCTCGGCAAAGTCAGCATCCTTGACGGATCGCTCAGAGACTGAGACGGAGGCGGCACCTCTGGCCTGGAGAGCGGAGGCTCCACGGGCGTCAAGGGCAGAAGAACTCTTGATGGGGCTTGCAAAGCTGCCAGCAACCGCAACGGCAGCGAGAACGGCAAGGTATCCGGTGAACTTCATGTTGCTTAGCTATTGTCTAGGAATAAAGGGAAGGTGGTGGGAGAGAGTGCCTTTGAGAGAAGAAGAGTGCGTTGCAGGATGGTGTCGAGTAGATGACAAGAGTGGAACGGCGAGCTTCTTATATACATTTCGCACCCTACCCCGGCGACTTGAAAATGTTGCGCTATACGGATTACCGCAATGTCGGCCAGTCGTGCACAGGGTGACTCTGCTAAACTGTGCCTTACACCGTGGTGGCTACCGATGCTACCCAATCACGCCAAGGCACGTCATAAAGCTACCAGTTGGCACGCAGAAAGCAGAGATACAGCCTTCGGACGGAAAGCCGCGAGCTGATCTACCAAAGGGTACACAAAAGCGGCTGGTCGGTACGCCAATTCTGAGACCGGTGTGTCCGCCCTTTCTAGCGTGGGACTGTCTACCTCGCTCATGACGGCTTTGGCGCTAGAAAATGGCACCATCGCGCTGGGGGGAGCCTTACGCAGCGTCAGGGATCAGTAACGCAGAGTGAGACCGCGAGGGTCAGAAGAGACGAGTGACAGACGACTGATCTCGCTAAAGGTGAAATAGGATCGACGCAATGTCCATCAAAAGCAGGTTACCTCCCGCAGCCGACCGACCGGGATCCTCGCGGCAGCACGGAACCTCGGCTCGCGTTGCTCGGCAACCATGCGCAGGCGTGGATCCACGAAGAAGGAAGGCGCCTTGTGCATCTTCTAAAATAGTACACGACGCTGCCCGGATCAGCAAACAAAGTCGACTCACAGCTTCGGTCCGGCGGGCGGTGGGCGGCGGGCAACCACGAGTAATTCTCTGAGGCGCTAGTCTGATCGTCGCTAAACGCCCTTGCGCATGCATGAATTAAGCGTCCAATGGCACTTTACCTCGGTAAAGCAAGATGGAACGAAACGACTCAACGAACGAAAGTTCGAAATCCGATTTGAGAGTCTACGCCCGACGCGAGCGCCCCTGTCAAACATAGCGAGCCGCCGCTAACCAGACACCAAATTCGCAGAAATTCCTGACCCAGCCGACCGACACCCTAAGCAGGGCAAGGTTTCTCGCTTGCTTCCTTAACAGGCCCAAAGCGCCCGCGCAAAATCAAGGCCGAGCACTCCGTTCATTGAAAGACGCGATGGATGCAATTCGATGGCGTATCTGATAGCCATCGTACCGAAAAAGATAAGATCGTCGCCTATGTTGCAAGCCGTCATCTGGAAGGCGAATATGCACATGTTTCAACGAGCCGAGGCGGACCTTTTGAGCTTTAGGATCTTGCTTGCGCACACAACGCCACATTGCTAGCCAACTACATGTTTCTCTCGGTGAGGAGACAGTGTCGGGTTTCACGCTTGCTCTCGAGTCACGATTACCCGGGAACGCCCGTTCCAGCACGGCGGGAGTCTAGCTGGGGCTCTCCTGCTACTACTCGATTCCCTACCATGCCCTTCACTTGCGAGGTCCCTGCAGTCGCCCAGCGTGATGCATTGTTGAGACGCTGTTCAGTGACAGAAGGCACTGCAGCGACTCTGCTGGATTGGTTGCGTTTGCGAACGTCATTTGCTGTCTGTCCAAGCGCTTCTTTGCTCGAAATTGACGAAGAAACCAGGCGTATTTGTGCGACCTCGAACAGCCACAAAAGGCGCATACACTAAGTAGGTGGCGATGCCGCTAGCGTTGTCCACAATCACGATCTTTGCAATCACGTTGTTCGTTGGCATGTCCTTGGCGCGGTGAGACGAAATGTGTCGTGGAGAGAAGGCAGGGGTGCGAGCAACCCTGGGCTACAGCCGAGTTGTACGATCAACGCAAGGACCCGCCACCATCGCTGCCAAGAGAAACCCTGCAACAATTGACGCAATCCTAAGATTGTGCGCGTCCAACATACTGGCAGTCTCGTATGGTCGGAAGCAAAGGGATGGACGGTGGAAAAAAAGGCCGTTGAAGATTTCCTCAACCACCATACCTGGCTCGTTGTTCTTCTTGTCCTCAGAGTAGCGTCAGCTGTTCTAGCACCATTCCTGTTGCTGCATTCAGACGAGCTGCATCGACAGCCACTTCTACCTGACGATCACCTAGCCTATTTTACTGATTGCTCGGCCCATCACACAAAGCGAGCTGGGCATACCTTCCCATTGCGCCACCATCCAAAGTCTTTCTGGCCTGATCATGAAACCGGGAGTTGCATCCTAGCCATATACCACAACGGGCAGCTGCCTCCCGCAATAAAACACCTCGCGTCCCTGTTTTGACGTGGTTGGAAGGGGTGACATGCTGATGCAGCAGAGCCCAACAGGCCGCAATTGAAATCGGTGACAATGGCAATGTTACGTTGGTAACCCTGCAGTGCTGCAGATGAGGCTAATGCAAGTAATACGAGTGATCGGATGCTGTGCCAATGCGACGTTTGATTGCGATCGTAGTGGTGCCATGCTCCGATGCATGCAACAACACTCAGCCTGTTGCTGAGTCGCAAGGCCTAGCTAGCCAGATGCAACTTGGCCAAAAGGACGCGTCACACCAAAGGAGCAAGACGCTGCTACTATGTATAGACGCGCCAAGTCAGCCGGTGACAGAGACCCGAACAGGATCAGACACCGTCCCAGGGACATTACATGCAACAGATGAACGGAACAGAACTAGGAATGTCCGGTACAAACCAATTACTCGAAAGAGTGACCCAGCTAACCAGAACTCGAAAGAGTGTCGTGAAGGAGGATAATGTCATTACCTTACTAATAGTCCAATCTAAGTCTCGTGACAGCAGACGCGGTTATACGAACTGGGCAAACGTTTAATAAATGATAGGTATTAAGGATCCGTGCAGGTTTCTGTTGAAGAAACTAGAAACTAATAGAGGATAGTGGAATGCTAGGAGGAGGAATGATATCCATTGATATCTAGCGGAACACTTGAGGCGAAAGCAGCTTTCCAGCTAAAGATTGACGCTCAAAGATGAAAGTCTGGGCAGCAAAACAGATTAGATACCTGTGTACCAGACACTAGAAGAGCGACGATCATGTTCCTTCCGATAGCACCTGGATGCACTGCGTGTCAGTTGCTATTGAACGACGGCAACGGGATCGTGAACGTAGCATCTGATACCGTCCTGGAGGCCGTGATCGTGAACATAGATGTGCGTCTCGGGATAACGCCCATAGGGCGTACGTAGCTGACGCAGCTCTTGTTGTTGCGTATGCGCATACGGGTGTGCAACCGAAACAAGAAGTAGACCGGCCAGCAGGCTGATGGTCCAGATTCCAGCGCACACCACCACGTTGTACACCTCGAAGGTGCCTAAGCCATTGGAGTACGACGCGAATCTGTTCAATTGACGCAAAATCTGCATCCACGAGTTTGGCACCACACTTTGCCTGATCGTGCTGCTGTTCGTGGAGTGCTATGTGGGGATTATCGACCGTTCAGTCATTTTCGAACCAGAGCGCCTCTTTGACGTTGGAATGGACCACGAACAAAGGAGCTTTAGCGTGCGCAACGGGGACATCCACCAGTGTTTCACCCCTTGGTTCCTGTTTAGCTTGAGTACATCGCCTCTCCGGTTTTTCTTGTTCGGCGTCGGTGAGTGCGACCTCCAATCCTCCCACGATGTTGATCGCATTTGGAAAGGCGTTACACCTTTCCCCAGATCGCACAGCAAGGTTCGTGAGCGCAGGGTTGACGTTTGATTTACCTCCGTATCCCGGCGCAAGTCCTGTACCACTGGGCAATCCGCGGACGGATTGATCGATGGGAATAACCGAATGGCCACGGGTGATCAAGATGTTGGCTAGACATGATCCCGTGATGCGCGCTCCAACAACCACTGTAGTTGTCGGTTGGCCATCAGGTCTGTTGCCCTTGCCGTCTGTATGCGAACCTGGCATGATAAGAAAGCTCTTCCAGAGCCGGGAGCTGATGGCGGTGAATTGGATGTCAAGGCTCAAGAGAGGCGAAGATAGGTGGGGCATAGGTGATTTATACAAGCCCCAGCAATTGTCTCTCGGTGGCCGTGCTGGTCGATTGCTTGGCTCAGAGCTCGAGCTTGAATTTACAGGAGACCGCCTTGTTGGGACAAGAGGACGATGATGCAGAGTTGTTACGTCGGTTAAAACGCTTCAGTTGCTCCCGAATAGCATGACTTTCGGAAACTCCAGAAAAGTCACGCAACGGGTCCTGTATCTTCAGCGATCGGACGTTCCCGAAAAAAGGCCGGACGTGCTCGAAAAAACCCCCCCGAACACAGGTCTTGTGCGCACGGACTCCTCTGAGTAGGCGGTTGGGTTTAACAAAATCAGATAGAGTGTCCGACAAGATAGCTTTCAGAGAGGGTGCGAGGGTGCGTTGGTGCTCGCAGGGCAGGTGGCTGTTGTTCTTTTGCCAAAGTGGTTCAGTTTTCGGGTAAACGCCCAACCAAAACGCTCCGACGCGCCTCCAAGCTCTAATCCTTTGGGTGAGAGCACATAAAACCGCACGAACAAATAGTCCGTCAATTCCTTGGGGGGATGGCGGCAAGAACTTGGCATCGCGGGTAACACGAAGCCCATCTGCCCGACCGTCTGAAGAAATAGATCCAGGAACTGCAGAAGGATAACAAGCAAGACCAGCCCAACGAACAATATCGTCTACAAAAGCGTGGCGGTAGACAGTATTGCTTGCCAAGCAGTAAGGTACGCTACCCGATCCTCTTCCAGACGCTGCACCGGGCGATTTGGAGACCAACTGCCCACTCTGAACGCCATTTAACAGGCACCAAAAGCGTCACCGAATCCGACAGCTTACTCTATCTTCTCGAAACGTGAAGTGTTTGCTATCGTTGCCTTTGCCTCTTGGTCTGCTTCATTTTCGAGTCTCTCGTCCAACACCTATTGCTCATCTATCGCGAGCATCGCCAAGAGCCTCAATGTGACATCCTAGTTGGTCAATTTGACCATCACCCTCTACCTCGTCTTCCAAGGCCTATCGCCTTCATTATGGGCTCCCCTTTCCGATACAAATGGTCGCAGAACGGGTTACTTGGTCATTTTCACCATTTATCTTGGAGTCAACATTGGCCAAGCTCTGACAAAAATGTACGCTCAATCGGCCGTTCTTCGCGCTCTTCAAAGCAGCGCAAGCGCAAGTTCTGTTGCCATTGGCGCAGCAATTGTTGGCTATGTCGTAGAGCGGCAAGACAGCCGGATACCTGGGTACCTTCATTGCTGCTTCTCTTATTGTTACCGCTGTTTGGTCCCTGGTAAGCGGGGCCATCTCAGAAAGCCTAGGCTGGCGCAGCATCTTCTGGCTTCTCGTTGCGTATGGTGGTGCTTTCTGTCTCTCGGCATTCGTAATCTTGCCTGAGAATGTTGCACAACATGGTTGGAAACGGTTCATTCGCACCAAAAAGGCTCGCCCGTCCACCGGCATATCGGCTCTGGGTCTCCAGTGACGAGGAACAAGCAGTTTGCACTGTCAACGCACTGCAAGCGCAGAACAGTCGTTTCTCTTTTTCTCACATCTTCAGGCCTGTCCTACTTTTAAGAATTTCTCTGTCGTTCGCGTTCGAGGATCTGACGTCTGTCCCCAAATTCGGGAACGATTGATCTCCCGCTACGCAGCCGAGCTCGCAGAGCTGGACAGGAGCTCACTTGCCTCTAACGACTGGACACGCGTGTCATTCGTAATGGAGGGGAAAGAGGCTTAAGGTCCTGAATACAAAAACACATGCAATTGTACTGTATCTTATAAAAATTACACTAACTTAACTTGGAAGAGCCTGTGTTCTCCCAATCTGTTCTGACTCAGTCGCCGAACTGCGCTACGAGATTCAGCTCCTACGCACCTCAGCAGGAGCCGTGAGAGGGTTGACGTTATATGCGTAGTACTGCACTCCGCAGGGCACTGTCAGAAAGCAACATGTTAGTCACGAGAATGCTGAGTTTAGTCACAGTGACAGTGCAACATTGTTTTCGTGCATTTGGAATGCGTTTCGGACGTTCCCGTAAACTTAGCGACACAGCCTCGTCTCCAATGTATGATCGCTTTATACGACTCCATTGGGTGTGAGAAGGTATTGCCAACGTGGTTGCTTCCTTGCAGACTGACAACCGCCTCGTCTCCAATGCATAGTAGCTTTCTACGATTCCATTGGATGTGAGAAGGCAGTGCCAACGCGGTGCTGGAACTGCGGTTGCTTCCTTGCGGACCGACACAGCCTCGTCTCCAATGTATGATTGCTGTCTATGACTCCGTTGGGTGTGAGAAGGTAATGCCAACGCGGTTGTTTCCTTACGGACTGACACAGCCTCGTCTCCAATGTATGATCGCTTTCTACGACTCCATTGGGTGTGAGACTATAGTGCCAACGGGGTTGTTTCCTTACGGACTTAGCTAGATGCCTTGGCGTACATAAAGCGAGGTCCTAGCCCGCTCATAGTAATGTTTCCCATCGCATGCTTCTCCGCGTCATTTCCTTTTGCTTGATATTTGCAAAATGCTGGCCAAATTTATCTGTACACTGCTGCTCGTCGCTATGGGGTCCGCCGCGAACCTTGACCCTAACTCATCCAGCTTTACCAGCACTGTTGCCCCTACCAAGACCATCCGGGCTACAGCACCAACCAGCTCGCCTACTGGGATTCTCAAGTACGAGCCAAGTACGGGCGGAAACTACTTTGTAGGCGGTGCATATGCGCTCTTCAGTGCAACCATTTTCTTTCACGTCTTTCGACACAAGGATCTTTGGGCGCTCTGTTTACCAATTGGCACTTTCTTCTCAGCGATCGGATTCTTTCTGCGCCCCTCGCTCGACCCGTACAACGTCAGCTTAGGACTGTACATTGCTCAAAGTATGTGTATTGTCATCTCTCCCGCTGCATTCCTCGCCTTCAATTATATGCTCTATGGCCGAATGATCCTGGCGGTGGACAAAAACTTTGGACGCCAGAGCACCGAGACTGAAGCTCTCGAAACCCAGCCTCTGTCGGCTACGCAGAAAATTACCAAGCTCCACAAAGCGGGTGGACGCAGGACGGAAAGGTCACACATCTCTTTTGTCCCACCTCGTATCGTGGGTCGCGTATTCGTATGCAGCGATATCTTCACGTTCCTGCTCCAGTGCGCTGCTGGCGGACTGCAGGCGAGTGGCGGCAGTGATAACAAAACCATGGTCAACGTAGGCGACAAGCTGTATCTAGGGGCTGTCATCATGCAAGGTATCTCGTACATTTTTTTCACGCTCTTAGTCACGTACGCAACGTTTATGGTGATCCGAGATGGAGCTCGTGAAAGGGCAAGCGTACAGCACTCCAACACGATCATGGGGCTGGGAAAGCACGTCTTTGCGCTGTTTTCCGGGCTTTACTTTTCGTCCATCTTTATAATTGTAAGTTCTAATTTACGGTGTGTCGGCGTACCTGACAGGCAAGCAGAAAGAATTGATCGACTAACTTGATTCTTTCTGGCGCATGACGATATTCAGATCAGGTCGCTGTATAGGATGATCGAATTTGCCCAGGGATACGACGGCTATCTGGTATCCCATGAAAGTACGTGTGTCGTAAGCGGGTTGTCCTTCCTTTCAGAAGCGGTCAGCTGATCCAATCCCTCCTCGTTCTTGTCCTTCTCTGACCCGTGCCTCTCTGCAGTCTACCTTTTTGTGCTGGACGCCGCTCCGTTGCTGCTGGCGGTCGGAATTTGGGTGGTGATTTGGCCTTCGACGCTCCTCGAACGGATCTTTGAGAAGCGATTTTGGGTAGCTGGTAGTTATCGCCTCTCGAGAACCGCTTCAGGAGCACACTAGCTCTAGGGCGGTGGCCGCCGCTCTAGGCGACGGCCGCGGCCGTCCTGCCAAACGGGCGAGATCTCACATTACAAAAAAAAAGCAACGGTCGGTGCGGAAAAACACTGCTCTAGTGCCAGCAACGGTTTAAAATTTTGGACGGCCGTGACGCGTGAATGTATTGGCTGGCCAAGTGCCCAACGACGCACCGCCCTACTTGGCAGAAAATGGCCAGCCGTTGCTTCGAAGTGACCGTTGCTTGGAACACTGGCCAAGTGCCCCAACGGCCGAAACGCCTTTTTTGGCAGGCAACAGCAACGGCTGGCTGTCAAGTTGCTTAGGGTAGGGTTAGGGTTTAGGCACATGCATTCTCTTTTGTCCATCTTGACCTCTCTAGCTCTCTTGTTCAGAGACAGGGTTTGCAGTCAACGCTGTGGACGCTGGCTTCTGCACATGGCGTCGATCCAACCAAGACTGCGCTGATGCATGAATTGAAAGGATGCGCTGGCGTGAGAACAAGCATGGCATCGTTGGAAAATGCCCAAACTGAAGCCTCTTCACTGTATTTATTCCTGTAGGGGGTGACGAACCTAGGGCCTGAACACCTCCTAAGATGGACCAGGGACAATCCGACGAGATGATCGATTCTTACATTGCTCGCGATCATTCGCTCGCTGGCTTTGACCGTTCCAACTTTACTCCTGACGTCTACAAGTATGAGGCGCCATCTTCGGGCCACATCGTTGGCGGATTCTCGGTTGCAGACTGCCCTGACGAGGGCCTCTTGTCTTGGAGCACCGTAGCGGCGAGCTTCTTCGACAACGGATACCACACCGCCACAGGAAGCGGGTGGCGACCGAGTTCGTCGGCTGCGCAGGTGCATCTTGGGATCGGTTCGGTACTGCGCTGGCTTTCTGTGCATTCTACGTTGCTGACGGAGGGTATCCGCGCTATGCAACAGTCGTTCGAGAAGCATTCCAGCAGGTAGACCCAGACATCACGAACCAGCATGGCTTTATTGTCGCCCCATTCTCCTGGGAGAGTGGCTTCCCAGCCTACGATGACGCAGATGTGTACACAACTTGGCTCCAAGTAGTTCGGATAACGGATGCAGAGGCCACATATGCAGAGCAGCGTGGCGGCGAAGCGCTCGAGGACATGTTTCTACAGCGGCAGCCTGATCTTTACAACCTCACTCGGGCTAGCAAAATCTAAATTGTAGGGAATTGCAGCGGCATGCTGCGTTCGCAAGCAATTGTGGCACAAGGTGAGCGGCTGTTGCGTCCCATCAGAGGCTTGTCAAAAATATGTTGAGTGTACAGCACGTAGAACTTCGGGATATGCTTTTAGCAAACGTCGACATTGATGGCAAAGATAGATGCGATCCTCCTCACGTCGAACTCATGTCCTCCTTCAACTCTGATACGTCCAGGTGGTAGATGAGTGAATCTCTCTGCTGCTGGACCCAACGCTGAATGTCAATTCACCTCCCTCCGGAATCTTCCAACCTTGATGGAGCGTCGACCATACCGAAACATCCTTGTTCCTCAGCTCGAAGCTAATCTTTCTCGTTTCGCCCGGCTTGACGTCTTTGGCCTTCTCAAATCCACGCAGGGTCTTGACTGGTTGAGGGTTGTCGTGGGAGTCGGCTGAAGAAGGGAAGCTCACATACAGCTGTGCGACCTCTGAAGCTGTTCTGTTGCCAGTGTTTGTGATTTCGGTCTCAAGAGTGAGAACTGTGTCGTAGAGGCCAGCATTGCTGTTGATGAGCTTCTCCTTGGTGGGTTGAATTGACGTTGCGTCCTTTGACGGCGTAGAGCGCACAGCGAGGTTGCTTGAGTAGCTGAACGAGGTGTACGAGAGTCCATGGCCGAACGCAAAACGAGGTGTGATGTTGTGGTAGTCAAACCACTTGTAGTCGACGAGCAGCTTTTCGTTGAACACCGCCGTCGGGTGGGAAATTGGATCGTCGACAATCGTGTTGGGAGGATAATCGCTTTCCGCCTTTGCAATGGTAAAAGGCAGCTTGCCACTGGGACTTGACTCGCCCCACAGCACCTTGGGAAGCGTCGCACCGCCTTCCTGACCGGGCAGGTAGGCAAATACAACGGCAGTCACATTGGGGTGGTCGATCCAACTCTCAACATCAACTTGACCAGGGCTGTGGATGATGACAATCGTGTTGTTGTTGTTGCTGGCAACCGTATCGATCAGATGATCCGCGTTGGCCCAAAGCGTGAGGTTCTGACGGTCGATAAACTCGGCAGCATACGCGTTGGCAAATACGAGAGCGGCCTCGCTCGAGTTGGCCCGCGCTTTGGCACCTTGCAGGTCCCAATTGTCCAGATGCAGATTGATATCTGGACCGTTGGTCCGCGTGTATTCCTGGATCGCTGCTGCTGGCGTGATAACGTAAGGAGGGTATGCCCATCCTGATCCACCACCCATCGTCAATGTACCGTTGAAGGCGTTGATGTTGCACTTGCCATCATTCGCACAGCTCGTAGCCCCTGCCAGATTGTCGCCTGCGTCTTGACCGATCACGGCGAGCGTCTGCATCTGCTCAAGGCTCTTGAGCGGCAGACCTCGTCCTTCTTTGTTGTTGTTCTTGACCAGCGTGATGGAATCGAGGCCAATCTGGTGGATGACCTTGTGATGGTCGCCGCGAACATTGTTGGTCGGCAGTGTCAGGTCACGAACGTCGAAGGAAGGTTGAGGATACGAGTCATCCTGCAGTTCAAACGCCGGTGTAAGGATACGCAAAGCCATGTCGTCCAGCCTAGCCTCGGGCACGGAACCGTTCTGGACGAGAGCAACCAAGGACTTGCCGTAGAAATCGCCAAACCTGCCGTTGTAAGCCGTTCCGGGCATGGACACGTCCAGCCCGCCCAAAGCCGATTCTCGGTTGGACCATGTTCCTCCCCAGTCCGAGATGACGGCACCCTGGAAGTTGAGTTCCTCCTTCAGCAGGTAGTTGAGCGAAAAGTTGTCGCTACATGCATGGGACCCGTTGACCTCGTTGTACGAGCACATGATGGTGCCTGTTCCGGCACGCACTGCTTCGGCGAACGACCAGAGGTACAGCTCGTGCGTGGTGCGATCGTCAACGATCGAATCGATGGGCATCTGCTCCAGACGCGGGAACACGCTGGAAGGTTCGGTCTGGTTGTACGGATTCCGGAAGGTCTCCTGTTCGTAGGCAATGTAGTGCTTTGCACACGTGACAACACCTTGCTCTTGAGCGTGCTTGACGCTAAGATACGATGCCACGCCAGAAAGGTATTCATCTGGTGACCATCCCTCCCAGTTTCTGCCACCACGCGGAGCACGACCGAGGGGCCCACCAGTGACAGGGCCCAGCCAGATATTGACGCCTTTGCCTCGAAATTCTCTTGCAAGCGCCTCTGCTCGCTGTGCGATCAGATCCCTGTCCCAGGTAGCAGCCGTTGTCACACCAGCGGGGAACTGCGACACGCGACGAGCAGGCCGAACACCAGCAGGACCATCTTGAAGGCAAAGTGCACCGAGACCAACGCGAGGAGCGGTGCCTGTGAAGCCCACGCACTTGCCTGTGTATCCTGTGGTAACGTTGACCTTTTCTTCAATGGTCATTTGGTCCAACAGCGACTTGGCCTTGGCAAAGCCGTTGGCCCAGGCGGCTCCACCGGTAGTGTAGGGACCAGTATAAGAATGGGCATCGTTGTTGCGCGCATAAACATCGTCAGCTGATGTGAAGTAGCCAGAGTTGGGAGGAGCGGCAATGCTGGTGCCTATGGCGGCGATGAACGCCAGCACGATGGCCAGTGTTCGCGATCTCATGCTTCCTAGGTGATCCTGGACGTTCTAGAGGTGGAGAGCACAGAAATGAGGGTAATGCGGGGCATGATGCCAACGTGCTGAAGCAAGGCTAGACTTTATAGACCTTTCGACTGCTCTCAGGTCGTGTACTACATCTTTCAGCCAGGCTCAAGCTCGCTGTGGGACGAACACAGTATACACAAGGTTTTACGCAAAGAAGAAGAGGGCTAACTACGAGGAGGACAGGCCAAATGGAATGAAAGGCTGCAAGCGAAAACTCAGGCTTGGCCAAGATCGGCCGGAGGCTGCCGAAACTATGTCCTGTAGTACTTGGCAAGCGGCTCAGCTGTGGCCGCCTCATGTCAGACAATGATAGTATTCGACTGTCGAAGCAAGATTAAGAGACGTCACAAAGCGGAGTCACCACGCGGTCTAAGCAGCAGTTCACCAATGTCTCGACGTTGCACAAACTGCTCTCACCGGTCACATGATTATGGTTTGGCCCCCATTCTCGCCTGGTATTCTGATGAACAAAGGGACGACATGCCGTCTTTCTAGCCGAGGCTCACTCTACTTGGTCTTGCAGAAACGTCGTTACAGCTCGATGCATGCAGCAATTGGCCAAGCGGCATTTGAGACATACAATTGACCGTTCGCTGGGTGACGCCGGTGAATTTGATTTCAGAGGAAACGCGCTTATGCCAATGTCGATGGCTTGCAGCATGCATGCAGCTGCAAATCGTGCCATGCGAGGTCACCAAACAGGCTTTCCCCTCATCGCGACCGACAAACAAAGCACCCCCACACACTTTGACAAGCAAAGCACCCCACGCCAACAAAACGATCACCCACACGGTCTACTGATGATGCTACACAGACTCTCCGGCCTTCAGCTCCGTGATGTCATGCGCCAATAACCTACAGTTGCAGCGTTAGCTGGACCAGACCGCCACTACCCATAGGAGCAACCCGAAGAGCCACGTCTGCGGTTGGCATCTTTCACCCTGCGCGCCTCGCAAGGACGTGCTTGACTGCCCAATTGGAATAAGGCACCTAGTCTCTCTGCTGGCTTTGCGCTGACCACAGCCGAGTCCACCTTGTCTGTACATTAGCAGCCGATTGTGGAGATGGGTGTGGGGAGCTCCTCGGCAAAGTCTCTTTGCCCAGTGACTGGCTCTCTCAGCCTTCCTTCACAACCTTCTGTCACTCCAATGCCTCGGGTACCTGCGGGTCCTGTTCTTCTACCCAAGCCCGTTGCCGCGATATCCTCCTGTTGGACCGTGCTCTCGTCCGGGTCGTCCTTGATGAGCACGCGCCGCGCCCTTCTCCTGGCCATCAAGATGTGAGTAGTCTGTCGGAGCACAAGCGACAAAGACCTGCTTTGATGAGGGTGCTTGATCAAGGATAGCGCAAATATCGGCGAGTAGACGCGAGTCATACAAAACTCCATCTTGGCTCTCTGCTCGGCGCGAGAAAGCCGCTGCTAAAGAATTTATCCCTCTAATCACCCAAGTAAGTTTCTCGCGTGGTCCAACCTCGCTATCGCCTTTGTCGTTCAACATGCCTAGCGTCTCGTCTGAGACTTTGTCACCGTCACGGACAGTCGGGTCGCATCATTTTGTTCATGGTTTCCCGCTTGCCTAACCACTCGCGCTTTTTGACAGTCGCAGTAGCACAAAGGCTGCATGTGCTTGAGTAACACAGAGATACCTCGCAAAAGAGTGACGCCGCACAGGTCCGGGCTGTTCCAGGAAAAATTTGGCGGACGTTCGACTTTGCAAAAAAAGTCGAATACAAAATGTTGACACGTCTCGTTATAATTTCCGAGCGGACTGCTTAAAAAATTGGTTGTATTTGTGTATTCAAAACCAGACGGACTGCTTCAAAATTGTCTGGTTGCTTGAATTCAGGTTAGGGTTAGGGTTAGGGTTAGGGTTAGGGTTAGGGTTAGGGTTAGGGTTAGGGTTAGGGTTAGGGTTAGGGTTAGGGTTAGGGTTAGGGTTAGGGTTAGGGTTAGGGTTAGGGTTAGTT